>NC_039367.1:51347102-51651699 GCF_003573695.1 Papaver somniferum
TTTTTTTCCCCCCCCCCCCCCCCCCCCCCTTAAGATTTTCCTTGACCTCAAGATCAGTTCAACCATGGAGATTACTGGATCAACTTCATTTTCTTCTTCTGGTAGATTATCCCCAACAGCTGTGTTAGGAAACAATGCTTTCTTCAGAAACGATACATGAAATACCGAGTGTATTTTTGACTCCTTAGGCAAGTTCAAACGACAAGCCACCGGTCCTATACGCTCCAAAATCTTATAAGGTCCAAAATATCGTGGAGATAATTTTTAGTTCTTCCTATGCACATTAGAATTTTACCGATATGGCTGCGACTTTAGATAGACATAATACCCAACTTGATATACAACGTACCGAAGTCCTTCATCTGCCCTTAGCTTCATTCTATTCTGCACAACTTGAATTTGATCCTTAAGCATGGATAAAACTTCGTTCCTCTTGGTTATTGCCTCATCCAAAGTTGTAATTTTCGCTTCTCCTGGTAAATAATTTGTTAATACCGGGGGAGGAATGCCATACAAATCCTCAAACGGTGTAGTATTAGTTGAAGTATGATACGATATATTATACCAATACTCTTCCCATGGTAACCAAGATGATCATCCTTTTGGTTTATTTCCAGCAGAACACTGTAAGTAACCTTCCAAACATTATTTAACCACTTCAGTTTGACCGTCGGTTTATGGATGATATGAGGATCTCATTCTTAACTGAGTTCCATGTATGCGAAACAACTATTGCCAAAAATTACTTGTAAATACAACATCCCTATCAGAAACTATAGATTGAGGAAATCCATGAAGTTTGATGATTATTTATAAAAACTTCTGGGTTACCGATGTGGATGTATATGAATGTTTTAATGCAAGGAAATGGGCCTATTTCGTTAGTCGATCCACCACTACAAGAATCACAGTTTTTCCTTTAGACTTTGGCAATCCTTCAACGAAATACATGGATATATCTGTCCATACTGTAGTAGGAATTGGCAATGGTTGAAGATATCCTGCTGGAGAAAGAGTACTGTATTTATTCCTTTGGCAAACTTCACAGCAAGCAATGTAGTCTCTAACACCTCTTTATGCATTCTAGACCAGTTGAACAACTTAGATAAACGTTTTACTGTCTTCAAATATCCGACATGACCAGCAATTGGAGAGTCATGAAACTCAGATATTAGAAGTGCCTTCCACCTTGAAGTAGAACTCATCACTAGTTGATGTTGTTTATAGTAAACTAAACCATCTCGTACGGTAAAGTTATTCTTACCGAAAGAAGGCTGACTCACTTTAAAGATGAAATCTGTGATCCACGGATCTGTTTTTAGTTCAGCTAATAGGTCTTCCATCCAAGCACAACTAACATAAGTTACAGCACAAATTTCACCGTGTTCAAATTTTCGAGAAAGTGCATCAGTAACCTTGTTAGATGATCCCTTCTTGTACTCAATCGCGTAGTTTTGTTAACCATTTCTGTTGTTTCTGTGTTACAGCTCTAGCATCCATAAAATACTTCAAACTTTGTTGGTCTGCCCGAATAAGAAATTTTCTCCGAATAAGATAAGGTCGCCATTTAGTAACCGCATGAACTACTGCTAACAACTCTTTTTCAAAAGTTGACAAACCCATATGACGAGGTCCAAGTGGCTTACTTGTGAAAGCAATTGACATTCCTTCTTGCATCAAAACCGCACTTATTCCTACTCCACAAGCATCACTTTTAATAACGAAGGTCTTTGTAAAGTCAGGTAATGCTATCACTGGTATGCATGTCATTGCACTTTTCAATCTAACAAACACGTTTGTTGCTTCATCTGTCCACAAAAAACCGTCTTTTTTGAGTAATTTTGTAAGTGGTGCTGCAATATTAGCATAACCTTGTACAAATTTCCTATAATATCCTGTCAAAACTAGGAATCCTCGTAATGCCTTGACAGTTTTCGGTAACGGTCAGTCCAACATATCCAGTATCTTGCTAGGATCAGCTTTCACCCCTCTTCTTGAGATGATATGTCACAAATACTCAACCCTCTCAGTACCAAAAGAACATTTACTTAATTTGACTTTAAGTTGATGTCTTTCTAATATCATAAATACTTCACGAAGGTGTAATAAATGTGTTTCCTAGTTAGGACTATAGATCAGAATATCATCAAAGAAAACCAAGAAAGATTTTCTTAATTGATTTCTGAACACATCATTCATAAGATGTTGAAATATTGATGGAGCATTAGTTAATCCAAACGGCATCACTAGGAATTCATAATGTTTATCATGGGTTCGAAAATATGTCTTGTAGATATCTTGTTTATACATTCTAATTTGATGATAACCAGATCTTAAATCTAGTTTCGAAAAGAATAAAGCACCATGTAGTTCATCTAATAACTCATCAATGACTGGAATAGGAAACTTGTCCTTAACAGTAGCGTGGTTTAAAGCTTTATAATCAACACACATACGGCAAGTGTCATCTTTTTTATTAACTAACAAAACAATAGAAGATAAAGGACTTGTGCTTGGCCTAACTAAGCCTGATTCTACCATCTCTTGAACAATCTTTTCGATCTCACCTTTCTGGTAATGTGCATACCTGTAAGATTGTACATTGATTGAAGCACTCCCAGGTTGTAAGGTTATGCGTTGATCATGGCTTCTCATAGGTGGAAGCTTTGTGGGTACTGAGAACACCTCACCAAACTCTTCAATTAATTCTTGTATCTCCCCTAGTGTTTCTTGACTAATTTGTGCTTCCGGGCATTGATTGATCTGGCAAAAAAATCAAGATGATCCCTTGTTTAAGAGGCTCTGGATGGAATTGATGTCGGCTAACTTTCCTTTATTTTTCTTATCTCCTTCCAGTCGAATACGCTCACCAACCCTCTTAAAATCCATGGTCAAATGTTTGAAATCCCAAGTTATGGGACCTAATGTTTCTAACCATTGGACTCCTAAAACCACATCGCATCCCCCAAGTGGAAATACATAAATTTTTTCTTTTGAACCCATATTTATTCAACTTATAATCCAGATCCAAGCACATTCCTTCACAAGTCATTCTAGCACCATTAGCTACCATCACCTCAAAATTTTCATCTTTAATTTTCTTAATTCTAATTCTTTTAGGTATCGCATAATCGACAAAATTACGAGTACTTCCAGAATCGATAAGTATGGTAATTTGAGCCTTCTTAATTTCTCCTTGTACCCGTATAGTTTGTGTAGTTAATGATCCATCCAGCGAATGCATAAAAATCTCGACGGTTTATTTTTCAAGTTCTTCTTCTATAACAACTTCATCTTTACCTTAATCCTCATCCTGATTGTCGTATTTATCAATTAAGAACAATGTTTGAGTTTTACAACGATGACCATGGTGCCACTTTTCATCACAGTTATAGCATAGTTATTGCTTTCTTCTTTCTTTAGCCTCAGCCTGAGTTAATCTTCTAACAACTGGAGTTTCCATTATGGGTTTTGAAGATGAAATAGGTGCTCTAGAATTAAAAAGTATACTAGTATTAACAACACTAGGTGTCTTTGTTGTTATTCTATATGATTGTATTCGCAACGTTACCTTTTCATCTTGTAACCTTCCAATTTCCATTGCATCATGTAAATTAGTAGGAGTGTGGGATTGAGTTTCTAGTCTCACCTCGTCTTTTAATCCACTTTGAAAACAACTCACTAAAAATTCTTCAGGCAGATTATCTACCAAATTTGATAATCGTTCAAATTCTTCACAATATTCTACATATGAACCTGACTGCTTAATTTTAGCGAGTTTTGCTCCTGCATCTTCATATAAAGTAATACTGAAATGACTAATAATGGCTTTCTCAAATTCTTACCAAGTAACTACAGGTTTAGTTCTCTTCAACCACCTATACCATTGTAAAGCTTTACCATCTAAATTACATGTGGCCAACTTGATTTTTTGATTCGCAAGTGTTTCATCATACTCAAAATATTGTGTAGCCTTAAAGAGCCAACCTTCTACATCAGATCCATCAAACTTGGAAAAATATAATCGCACATTGTTAGAGCATAGCTCGGTCGAACTCGCATGCGTTGCTATATCAAGCATGTTTGTCAATGTTAGTGATCAAAACTATATAGTCTTGATATCTATCCTATTAGCAAGTCTCGGACTAGGATAGGAAAAGTGTAAGTGAGCTCAAGTACTTCATGGTGATTCAACGACAACGACGAAGATCTACACCAAGGAACCGTGGAACTTCATCAACAAAAAGGTATGTGAAGACTTGAACTTATCTTTCACTCATAATTCTATCTATTCTATGTCCTACTTCTTATGAGACAAAAGTCGTATGCTTTATAGACTAGATCAAATACGCTAATATTTCGAGCTGAGTATTCAATGCTTCTCTTTTTCTCGAAATACGTGTGTTGGTAAAGCTTTTCTCTTTAACCAAGTTTATCTTCATCTTTCAATCGCGTAGTTGAGAATTGCTCTGACGTGAAGACAATCTGTGAATAACGGTTGGGATAGCGTTCTAAGAGAAAGTCTCAATGATTGAAATGAGAGTAGATTACGTAACCCTTGATCCAAAGTTCTTTGAACTTTGTTGAGAAAGTGTATTCGGTAGGTTGTCTTGTCAAGTCCGCGAACCCAGTTCGCGAACTCAATCCGCGAACTGTCGGGATTTTCAAAGCTCGTTTGTGAGACGCAAGTCCGCGAACTCAGTCCCCAGACATAGTCCGCGAACTGGTGGAAGTTCTCGACCGAGAATTTCTGCTGAGTTTTGGAAAACTCAAACCGAATGCTTAAGTCCGCGAACTTATTTGTGAACTTAAGTGGTTGTAATCTAAGATGATTAGCTCTGAACATAAACATCAAATTACTAAGGAATGCTTAACGCAAACCATGGATATAATGTTCATTGAGCCGATTCAATCGAATCGATATCATCTAGAGTTTAATTGTCTCTTGTATGGTTACATAAGATCTCATATAAATTGAATGACTCTATAACTAGTTCGTTTGAGTCAAGTGGACTAGTTATGATGGATGAGGAACATGGTTAATATGTGAAGCTCACATGGTTTCCTTTTGGTTGCTATATTAGACCGGCATGTATGTAAATGTTTGGGCCAGTTCTCACGAACTTGGAAAACGTCTACGAGTGTGTTTGACAAGCTTTGTCTTTCGATCTGACGGTTGAGAGATATTGGCTTGGATCTAAATCAGCGGTGAATAATGTTTACTTAATTCTTAAGTAAAAACCCTGGTTTGAAAGGCTATAAATAGGAGACATCTAGGTTGAGGAAAACTAATCCCCACACACCTTTCTTGTGTGATACTAGTTTTCTCTAAGCTGGAGACGATCTCCATTAACCCTTGAGTTTCTTCTTCAAATTCGGGTTAACGACTTAAAGACTTCACTGGGATTGTGAAGCCAGACCGATACTACTATTATCGTAGTTGTGTGATATAATCTTACTTTTCTATCGTTAAGAGTACAATTGTTTCTGATTGGCTCGAGAACTTGTTTCCCCGATAGGTAAGATAAAGTATTCGCGAACATCTTCGTCTCACTGTTCGTGAATCCTCAGTATTCTTCTTGTGTATTCAGGAATCGAGTATTGAGAGGTGATAGGTTTATCTAGGATGTTCTTCGGGAATATAAGACCGGATAAATCAATTGGTTCATTGCTACCTTGATCATATCAAAAAACGGAATCAAAACTAGGTTTTATCCGTGGGAGACAGATTTATCCTTTGATAGACCTGTCTGTGTGAGACGGATTTGTTTATTGTCAAAGCCTGCGATTTTGGGTCGTAACAACTCTTTGTTGTGGTTCAGATCAGCAAAGGGAATCAAGTACGTAGTATCCTGCTGGGATCAGAGGCGTAGAGGTGCAACTGTACCTTGTATCAGTGGGGGACTGATAGGGGTTCAACTATAGTCCAGTCCGAAGTTAATTGGGAGTAGGCTAGTGTCTGTAACGGCTTAATATAGTGTGTATCTAATACGGACGAGGTCTTGGGTTTTTCTGCATTTGCGGTTTCCTCGTTTACAAAATTTCTGGTGTTTGTGTTATTTCTTTTCCGCATTATATTTGTTATATAATTGAAATAATACAGGTTGTGCGTATAAGCTTAATCAATTAGAGATCCAGTCTTGTGATTGTTGATCTCATTGATTAACACTTGGATATTGGTTTTTGATACCATCCAAGTTATCTCTCTTTGATTTGACTCGCAGATTCTATTTGCTTGAGTATCAATCAGATTGAGAGATTGAGATATTAACTTGTTGATTAACTTTTAATTGATTGAGTCTTGTTGATTCTATTAAAGGTTTGTCCAAGTTTGTCCATTCAGATTGCTAATCGAAATATTGGGTGGTGTTGTTAGATCCCCGCTTTTTCAATTGGTATCAGAGCGGGCAAACACATTAAAGACCCAGTCAGTCTGTGTTTGTAGCGATCTGACTCTGTGGACAGAATATCTACGCATACCAAGATGCCTCCTAAAGTCGTCAATATTATCAAGTGTCCTTGAAATACCTCAAAGGATAACTCCTTAGTTGGTTCTTCCGAATCCCGAGGTAGGAAAACTGTTCCCTCTTGTGATGATCGGTTTTTCTCCAATGTGATATTGGACATAATGACCAAGGCTGAAAAGGATCTCACCAGAATTGCAAGAAATTCTACTGAGTGCATTGATCTACAGGATCATGGAAAACTCATTGATGAATTTGGCAAGTCGTTTGATCGTGAACAAGTGCTCTATGATATTATAGGGTCTTTCTCTAAGGAAATTGAGAAACTTCTTCAAGTAAATAAATTACAACGTAATAAGATCAACAATCTTGAAAAGCTGTTAAAAGAAGGCTCAGTTAGATAAAAATGTTTGATCAAGACTCATTCATCCGATCTTGACAAGCTTCGTATGGAGAAGGAAAAAAATGAAGCTACACTTGTTCTAGCCAATTGTCAGCGTACTTCCTTGGAAAATGAAAACTTTATCTTAAGAAATAATCATTCTGCACTTTCTAATTCACATGAGTTACATTACAGAACGAAAATTTCTCCAAAAGAAGATTGTGTCAAAACAAGTTTTCGAAACCTACAATCTTCTTTGACGGATATGAAATCTAGACAAATGTCGGTCATTGCCTCTTCTCTGCAAGCATGCACCTTCTGTGGAAAAGGAAATCACTATGCCATCCATTGCTTCGCCAGACAGAAACAGGTGGCCAAACTTCATAAGTTACTTGTTTCTAATGTGAATAGAGTAAGCTATCCATCTACAACTGGAGTAAATAGTGTACCCACAGAGAGTCAAGAATCTTATAAACATGACCTGATTTTTAAATATCATTCTAGGGCACAGGTATATTCTAAACGAACATATTCTAATACTTCTGGTAAAAGTATTCCCTGCATTTATAAGAAATTTTTTGGCATATCCGAGTCTGAAAAGGGATCCCCATCTTTTCTGATCCACTTGAACCTATTGCAAGAGGTCCTAGACTTAGTCCTCAAAGGATGTCTCCAGAAGGATATGTTAAAATCGATATGTCCTATGTTTCTGGACTGAGGAATAACCAGAAAAGGAAGGCTAAACAAAAGTCATGGTCATTTAATGAGCTGGATGCTCATACTTGTGCTAATTAATCAAAAGGTTGACTTCACACCCATAAAAATCCTAGTGGTGTGAGGATTGAATAGGTATACTCCATGTAACAATGATCATCCAACTAATTTCTTATCGTCCTTAGATGGGTAATCAGTTTTACATGAGTATCGTATTGGTTGTTTTGCTTCCTCTTGACTTTAAACTCAAGTTCTGTTCATGGGGTTTTCTTGACTTACCCGCAAAGGTTTGTGTACGGGTTCGGACTTACGTTATATTATTATCTGTCAAACCCTAGTTCCCTTAAATTGTTTATATACCATGCCTATTGAGTTAAAGTTCTCTAATCTAGGTTCTTCTTCAATGGATTCTTCTTTTTGGGATTTTTCTAAAGACTTTGTTGATAATGGTAAATACTTTGAATTTAATAAAGAGAAGGGAACTATTGTTGAAGTTGAAGGTTCCTTTCCTCAATCTCCTGTTTTACCTTCATATATTGGGGAAAAGAGTTCAATTAAGGTGGTTATTGATTCACAACAAATTGTTGGAACCACGGTATGTCTTAGTGCTGTAAAAGCTAAGCTGAAGGAGGTAAACAATAACCTTGATCTTTTGAAGAAGTCTAAAGATCCTCTCAAGGCCTCTGATATCGCTTCTGCTCGTAAGCCTAATAACCGCAACGCATAAATCTTCATGATCATTCATTTGATGATTTGATTTAAGAGTAATTTTCTTTTAGATACCTAGGAAGTCTTCTCTTTTGGTTTAGATGGAAGAATAACTAGTGTTGATAGCCAAGATTGTGACTACACATAACTATCTTTTGTTTCATTCTCTTTAGTTATTTTTTAGGTTTTGGTTATAAAATTCTAAAAATATTTTGAGGATGTTCGTTATTGCAATATTATGTTTGGTTTCTTTTATTGCAATATTTTTATGGGATATGTATTTTTTGCGTCCGTGAACTTGAAGATCCCATATTGTTATCAAAAGTAAATTCGTTCATGATCAGTTTATAGTTTAAGGAATGAATCGACTTTTGGCAATGACAAACGCAAACCCTATGCAATCATGGATTTGATGGAAAATAGGATGTGGTCGTTTGTATTGCAAGGATAAAGTCTATTATGTCACTTTGTGATGCAAAGATAGAATTGATCCTTGTGTATCCACGGTTTTGAACTTAATTGTTTTATTTTATGAAAACCGTGAAGGCTCCATTGTGTGTCTCATGTTGAGCACCTTACAACTAAGTCGATTAATATTGGCTTGGTTGGTTGTTCCATGAGATGCTATATGTTGAGCATATGAAACTAAATTAATCGACTAGTTTGATTGTTTAGTTTTGTACTCCATAAGTCTTCTTTTCTTCTTACTTATACTGAGTACATGTACGGTTAGGTATGTCAATTCTTTGATACCTTAATCAGGGTTCCATAATCCTTCATGTTGAGCCTAAAATAAATAAATTGATTACTTAGGTAATTAGTTTGGTTATCCAATTAGATTGATTATAGGTTCTCTTGTAATTAATCTAATTGATATTTCAAATATTCCATAATCTCTTGTGTTGAGTATTTGAAAGACTATAGTAATCATGTTCTTTTGTGGTTATTGTAGTCATGTATTCCATGAGGTTTCTCTTATATCGAGTATACGTAATATTCCTAAGATTTTGCCTTGTGTTGAGTAAATGATTGTATATTCCATAAGAACCAACTTATGTTGAGTACTCTTTTGAATATTCCGTAAGGTTCTCCTTATGTTGAATATTTTTGAACGATTAAGTTGGTTATCTCCATATGATTAAATTAGTCGTAGCTCATTGCTCCGTGAGTTTACTTATGTTGAGCACGTTCAATTAAGTTGATCACTTTTTTGGTTTTGATTTAATTGTTTTTGACAATTAAATTAATCATGGGTTTACTTGTGGTTAATTTGGTTGTATTTTGGATATAAAAAGATCATCTTTTTGATTTTTGGTGTCCAAATAAATCCTTCTTTTCTTTTTGAAATTAAGGTTGCTTATGTTGTTCTCTTGGGAATGACATATTATGGGGGAGATTTCTTTTGAGCTTGTGCTTAATGGTAATATCTTGCGGGGAGTGCGTCTGTGGAATTTTTTAGGGGTTATCTTGTATCTTAAAACTCCTTGATGAATGTTGTTAGCTTCGGCTATAAGATTGCATCTAAATTTAAGATGATGTGTATCTTCTATTTTGGTTATGCATTGCCTCTCCTGGGAATTTCATTATGAACCCGCTCTTTACCTTTGCCAATTTTATTGACAAAAGGGGGAGAAATATTGTAGTTCACACTACATAATACATATGGTTTTCGGATCATTGTATAAGGGGGAGTAGTTTCCATGATCGAGATAGGTATCGACTAAGGGGGAGTGATACATATCACCATAGTACTATTGTTGAAGTCGTGATGTAATTGGACTTTGATATTCATAGTAGTACTATGACACTGTTTAATAGTGATTGATAATCTCGATTTCTCCCATCATTTATGCTACGGATCTTCAACAATGGTGATGCTAAACTTACAACCTTTGGGATCATTTGAGTACTTGGAAATGACGAAGATTTCAAGGAACGTTGAAGATTAGACTATGGAATATGAGCCACTAAAGTTTATCTTTTTTGTATTCCATACGTATTAATAGTTTTGTAACAAAAATGGACAAAGGGGGAGATTGTTAGAGCATATCTCGGTCGAACTCGCATGCGTTGCTATATCAAGCATGTTTGTCAATGTTAGTGATCAAAACTATATAGTCTTGATATCTAGCCTGTTAGCAAGTCTCGGACTAGGATAGGAAAAGTGTAGGTGAGCTCAAGGACTTCATGGCGATTCAACGACAACGACGAATATCTACACCATGGAACCGTGGAACTTCATCAACAAAAAGGTATGTGAAGACTTGAGCTTATCTGTCACTCATAAGTCTATCTATTCTATCTCCTACTTCTTACGAGACAAAAGTCGTATGCTTTATAAACTAGATCAAACACGCTAATATTTCGATCTGAGTATTCAATGCTTATCTTTTTCTCGAAATACATGTATTGGTAAAGCTTTTCGCTTTAACCAAGTTTATCTTCATCTTTTAATTGCGTAGTTGAGAATTGCTCCGACGTGAAGACAATCTGTGAAAAACGGTTGGGATAGCGTTCTAAGAAAAAGTCTCAATGATTGAAATGAGAGTAGATTACGTAACCCTTGATACGAAGTTCTTTGAAATTTTTTGAGCAAGTGTATTCGGTAGGATTGTGGAATTGGCTTGCCAAGTCCGCGAACCCAGTTCGCGAGCTCAGTCCATGAACTGCCGGAAGTTCTCAAACCCGAGAATTTCTGCTAGGATTTTCAAAGCTCGTTTGTGAGACGCAAGTCCGCGAACTGGCGGAAGTTCTCGACAGAGAATTTCTGCTGAGTTTTGGAAAACTCAAATCGAATGCTTAAGTCCACGAACTTGTTTGTGAACTTAAGTGGTTGTAATCTAAGATGACTAGCTCTGAACATAAACATTAAATTACCAAGGAATGCTTAATGCAAACTGTGTCTATAATGTTCATTGATCCGATTCAATCGAATCGATATCATCTAGAGTTCAATTGTGTCTTTTGTAGTTACATAAGATCTCATAGCAATTGAATGACTCTCAAAATAGTTCGTTTGAGTCAAGTGGACTAGTTATGATGGATGAGGAATATGGTTAATATGTGAAGCTCATATGGTTTCCTTTTAGTTGCTATATTGGACCGACATGTATGTAAATGTTTGGGACGTTTCTCACGAATTTGGAAAACGTCTACGAGTGTGTTTGACAAGCTTTGTCTTTAGATCTAACGGTTGAGAGATATTGGCTTGGATCCAAATCATCGGTGAATAATGTTACTTAATTCTTAAGTAAAAACCCTAGTTTGAAAGGATATAAATAGGAGACATCTAGGTTGAGGAAAACTAATCCCCACACACCTTTCTTGTGTGATACTAGTTTTCTTTAAGATAGAGTCGATCTCCATTAACCCTTGAGTTTCTTCTTCAAATTCGGGTTAACGACTTAAAGACTTCATTGGGATTGTGAAGCCAGACCGATACTACTTTTATCGTAGTTGTGTGATCTGGTCTTACCTTTCTATCGTTAAGAGTACAATTGTTTCTGATTGGCTCGATAACTTGTTTCTCCGATAAGTAAGATAAAGTATTCGCGAACATCTTCGTCTCACTGTTCGTGAATCCTCAGTATTCTTCTTGTGTATTCAGGAATCGAGTATTGAGAGGTGATTGGTTTATCTAGGCTGTTCTTCGGGAATATAAGACCGGATAAATCAATTGGTTCATTGCTACCTTGATCATATAAAAAAAACGGAATCAAAACTAGGGTTTATCTGTGGGAGAAAGATTTATCCTTTGATAGACTTGTCTGTGTGAGACGGATTTGTTATTATCAAAGCCTGCGATTTTGGGTCGTAGCAACTCTTTGTTGTGGGTCAGATCAGCAAAGGGAATCATGTACGTAGTATCCTGCTGGGATCAGAGGCGTAGAGGTGCAACTGTACTTTGTATCAGTGGGAGACTGATATGGGTTCAACTATAGTCCAGTCCGAAGTTAATTGGGAGTAGGCTAGTGTCTGTAGCGGCTTAATACAATGTGTATCTAATCTGGACGAGGTCCAGGTGTTTTTCTGCAGTTGCGGTTTCCTCGTTAACAAAATTTCTGATGTCTGTGTTATTTCTTTTCCGCATTATATTTGTTATATAATTGAAATAATACAGGTTGTGCGTATAAGCTTAATCAATTAGAGATCCAGTCTTGTGATTGTTGATCTCATTGATTAACACTTGGATATTGGTTTTTGATACCGTTTGACTCGCAGATTCTATTTTCTTGAGTATCAATCAGATTGAGAGATTAACTTGTTGATTAACTTTTAATTGATTGAGTCTTGTTGATTCTCTTAAAGGTTTGTCCAAGTTTTTCCTTTAAGATTGCTAATCGAAATATTGGGTGGTGTTGGTAGACCCCCACTTTTTCACTCACCTCCTCTTTTTGATTGATTTTGTCCCTCATTATTCCCAACTGCTTTGCTTTCCACAAGTCGTCCGACCCTCTCAATTAACACAACTTGATTTGATGTCATCTCAGCCATCCTCTTCGTTAGATCACCTAATTGATTTTCCATAATAACTTATTTTTTTCGAGTTTTTGGCATAAACATGATAAGCATGCTCTGATACCAATAGATAAAAATTAATAGTTCTTACCCACGTCCAGTAGAGTAGACTTTAAAAGAACACAGAAATTTAGAACACACTTATGATTCTCATAGATAATTAAGCTAATAACACTAGACTTCCTTATACATGCCACTGAACTGTAGAACTAAGGAAAGGAACATATAAGGAAACTACTTCTATAACTAGGAACCTAAAATAAAATTCTTCAAAAAGAAAAATTTTCAAAAATAAACTAATGCCTAAAACAAGAGAATTTAGGGATTTCTAACCCTAGCCCTAATTTTAATTAAGAATTCTAAGTAATTGGGGATTTATTATCAGTCGGTCTCTCTCAAACCAATGCCTTCGCTGGTGAATACGAACCTTCGATGCACACTGCAGGTTCTTTTTTGAAGAACTAGTATCCACTGACTTCAACGAAGCGTTCTCTTCAAGTAGGGAATATTCGTTTCATATGAACCACTTCAGAAGATAATGTCTCACCTCTTCTCCTCGAAGTTGATCATAAGAATTATAAAAATAATGATCAAATTCGTCATTCTAATGATAAAGATTGGATGATGTTTCCTCTTGTCTTTCCATAACAATTAGAGGGGATCACATCTAGTACTATACTTTTCTTCTTCATAAAATATTTTTGGGTTTGACCCTTTAGGGGGAAACCGGGTAATTATGTAATCATGAAAAGATAAACCTTTGATTAAGTATGAATTCAATGTTATAGCACTAGTACAGAAATGGCCTTTAGCCACGCCATATATAAATTTCACTGTCACTCCTTTTTGGTTTTGGCGTGTCTATAGGGTATACTTCTACCTTATAAACACGCCATGTTTAATGGGCGTGTTCATATAAGTGCTTTCATCCACGCCAGGGCTAGTAGCGTGTCAAAATTTCAACTGTTTAGTCACGTTAACTTCAAATTTTTAATTATGCGTGTGTATAGACCAGTCTATAGCCACATTAGGAAGTTGTGGTGCGTCCAAAAGGTTAGTCACGCCATTTAAGGTGTGGTTTTAAAGTTGGTTCATTAGACACGCCAATATATGCGTGTCCATAGTGTACGATTGATTGACACGCCAAATTCAAAGTGTGGCAAAAAAGTTCTTATTTGGACACGCCAGTATATGCGTGTCCATAGTGTACGACTTAAAGATATGATAGTATATGCGTTTCCATAGTGTACGATTTAGGGATACGCCAGTATATGCGTGTCCATAGTGTAGGACATATAGACGCCAAACTGAAAGTGTGGCCAAAAAGTTATTCTTTGGACACGCTAGTATATGTGTGTCCATAGTGTGCGTTCTATAGACACGCCGTTTTTATAGCGTGGCTAAAAAATTCGTTTTGAAAAAATTAATAAAAATATTTTGCGCATATTCGAACGCATGACCTCGAAGGAGTTAGGTAACGTATAAATCCACCAAGCTGCCCATCTTTAGATGTTTATAATTAGTGTTTTGAAAAATCTATACTGGTTCAACTACTCAACATTTTAATAAACACGCCAAATTAAAGTGTGGCCAGAAAGTTCTTATTTGGACATGCTAGTGTATGTGTGTCCATAGTGTGCGTTCTATAGACACGCCGGTTTCATAGCGTGGCTAAAAAGTTCGTTTTGAAAAAATTAATAAAAATCTTTTGCGCATATTCGAACGCATGACCTAGAAGGAGTTAGGTAACGTATCATCCACAAAGCTGCCATCTTTGGATGTTTATAATTAGTGTTTTGAAAAACACTATACTGGTTCAACTACTCAACATTTTAATAAACACGCCAAATTAAAGTGTGGCCAAAAATCACAAGCTGCCATCTTTGGATGTTTATAATTAGTGTTTGAAAAACTATACTGGATTTGGAACAACTTAAAGTGCTTAAGGTTCTACATGTTTTATTCTGAAAGTTCTTGTGCTCTCTAGAGCTTGTATGCTGAAAAATCTGCTATTCAGTTACCTCTCTTTGACTCTGGTAAGGAATTATACTGCTTTCTATTACATTCAAATACTATTATATTATTCTATTTTTATGACATTAATCAAACCTATGCTACCAGTTGGAAAAGCTCTTATGTATACCTTGATACTATAAACCCTATAAATCAATCTCCCACCTCTATATTAAACCTTTTCAAAACCTCCTCTGAGACCCTTCTTAGCCACTATATCCAGTTCAAAACCAAAAATAAACAACCAGATGACTCAACCAAACACAACAAAGTACATCAAAATTACATAACCACCAAATTAACCATCAGCATCCACAATACCATAAGTTCCATACCCAGAGTCCACAATACCACTAGTTCCTTACCCAAATTAACCAAACACAACAATGTTACTGCTAATTGTTCATCCAAAAACAACAAGTACCAGAATTCAAAACAACTTATTCACAGATTAACTTACTCCATCTGGAAGGGAAGGGCTGTCATCCGATCATACATCTGGTGCAGTCTCCTTGCCAGCTGCATCCACCTATGGTGTAGTCATCAGCCTTGTCACAGAATAATTTCCCATTGGAGTAGGCACATGCAATACTACATCAACAGGCACATCATTAGAAGAAGTTATCTCACCGGGACCAATGATGAAAATATCATATGCAACTTCTGCCAATTGATGCATCACTGGTGCCAACATGAGACAATTGAGGAAGACTACAGTATCATTGGGATGGCCAAGACGCTCATTCTCTCGAATCTTGGCCTTGCTAGCAGCAGTAACTGGTGTAGAATATAATCCTTTCCTGGCGCCACCACTCACAATCTGCTCTTCCCTTACAAGAAAAACACCCTCATTGATCACAAATTTTCCCTTGTCAGGGTGAACGCCATACACCACCCATCCTTCTTTCGCAACTTGGAGTTGGGGCATCTGAGAACTAAACACTTTATCTTTGGATTTATCATGCACTGCTGGCCCTTCTTTCTTGACACCTCCGACCCTTTCAAAATCTGCTTGCATGCCAGACTCTATCTCATCATTACTATTTACTTCTATTACCTGCCAATTCGGAAAATTGGAGAAATTCAGATCAATACCATCATCAAATTCACAAAAATATCTAGTTACAGTTATAATTTTAACTATCAACACCTAGAAACCAAAAACTACTAAAGGACTACCAAAAATCAATACCTTCTTCCCATGCACATTAAGCTTGGTCCTCTTGCAGCATGGTTCAACACTGATACCCTGTTTTGTCGACATGGCTGGTTGATTAACCTGAATCAAATACTCCAAGTACTCTCGCTTCGACATAGATTCAATTATTGGAATATGAACTGAGAGTTGCAAAAATGGAATGTGGAAGTTACAGAGTTGCTGAATTATAAATTAGAACCGCTCTCTCAGCTTAAGGCTTTTTGGATGAGAAGATCAACAGTTAACACATCCTACCCATCCATTTACAACCTCCGAGATCAACTATTGGAGATTTCTTGGAGGTACATGCCTACTAAATGCATGCAAAGGCCTATTGAACGCAATCCCAGTCCATTGGCCATTCAGGGCGACAACATACACTTGGCAGCAATATGAAAAACATGCTCCCAAATCGGGTTAACCATGACCCAAATTTGAACCCATATACCGGCCCGCAGATGTCCATACTTAGTTTTTCCAAAAAAAAATAATAAAAATCTTTTGCACATATTCGAACACATGACCTCGGAGAGTTAGGGAACATATCAATCCACCAAGCTTCCCATCTTTAGATGTTAAAAACTAGTATTTTGAAAAAAGTAAACTTGTCCAACTACTCAACATTTTAAAAGAATGCATGGGCATTCTGGTATGAAGGACAGTTCTAGCAGGAAGAGCATTTTTAGCAGGTTGCAATGAAGCCTCCCAACTGGTGTTGCCATCTCCTAGTCTGCATAAAACATAAAGAGTTAATTAGACCTCAAAGATAAACATCAAAGTTTGGTGACCCACCAGATACTCCCTTAAATGGAAGTTCAAAAGAAGGTAGAAGTCTTAATGGGAATTAGGTGTTGAAAATAGGTCTTGATAGGGTGATGATGGTTATTAGAGTAAAGGGGATACACATGGCTTTGAATGGGTGTAGCTAACAAAGAAGACAGTTAACTAAGCGCCATAAATGGAATTGAATGGGCACAATGGGGTATTTGAGGGGTTAATTAGCAGAGAGATTACCATTTTCAGAGAGATCTTTAACAGAATAGGAAAGGTTTAGGTTTAGCAAAGTAAACTGAGAGTATGGCTGATCCTGCCCAGAATTCAACCAATTCCATCGGAAATCTTCCAAATGCACCACTAGTGACACCTGAATTTGCACAAGCCAAGTAAATTCTCCCTTCTTTGAGCATAGAGGAATTGTAGCAGTTAAGAGAAGATGCACAGTCTGAAACTGATCATCGGATTCAAGAGAAAACTCGTCAGAGAGAGGCAAAAGAGGTTGTTCAAGAGCGGAAGAAAAGGAGATTTGAGGCTCTCTACAATGCATGGATACACAAGTTCTTAGTATGGCAAGAACGGAAGGATGAGGAAAAGGCTGAGAAGCAGGCCAAGACCCCAAAGTTTGGCAGTGCAACAGAAAGTGATTGCGAGGCCTCAGAAGGGTATGAGTATGAAGTAGGGGAAGTGGATACCAGTGACCTAGATTCGGATGTTGCGGAGGACAAGCAAAGGATGAATTCTTATCATGATGAGAAAGCAAGAAGGCGATTTGAATATGAACTTTCCAATCCCAAGATTTTTGCTCGCACCATGAGTGACGGTGAACCTGTTGCAGTGAGGGTGAGCCGTCGAATCGCTGATCTCGATGATGAGTCAAGTACTAAGGAAGAAAAGGAAGAAGGGGATGAGGATAATATGATGAATCATCATCCAGTGGGACTTCTCCTGCACCATCTGATAGCGAGGACTATGGTGAAGAGGGTCTAGATACTGATGAGGATGAATGGTGGTAAGCTCATCAGAGTTACCAGGAAAGGCCATATTTTTAGGCATTTCATAAATCCTGAAAACGATCAACAAGTTTTTTGCAAAACAACTTTTCTAGTAATTTTCCTTCCTTCTACTCTTCTTAATGTTGGTGAGAAAGATGGTAAGTTTCTTTGTATTTTGAAAGTTGATGCGGACGGTTTTGGATTTCCTTTTATTTTGATTTTGTGGGAAAGTGGTAAGATACATGGAATTTTCTTGTGTTTGGATTGTAAAGTTGAAAGGGGTAGTCATTGTTTCAAGTTTGTAGTAATGGTTTGTAATGAAAGGGGTTTGGTTTATGGCCTTTTGGTGAAGGTATTTTGAGAATATGTAATGGTAGTTTAAATCTTTGATCTTTTGAGGGTTTGATAGTTGTGTGACCTTGTGGTGCTGATGCGGAAATTGAAAAAACTTGATATAATGCTCAATGAGCTGATGAATGTTAAAGGAATGTTTGTAGTATTGGACTTGTTTTTGTTATTGTCTTCTTTTTTTCTGTTGAATCCATTAATACACTTAAGCACCAAAATATTTTAATGGACTCGGCAGCAAACAAGAAACAACAACAAAACCAAGTCCAAGCATTAGTACTAGTGTTTGGGATTAAAGGGGTGAAAGAGTAGTAAAGGAGGAGGGTGGGGTTCAGTTTTCAGCATGTGTTTATGGATGCATGGTGTTGATGAAGAAGATCTTAGAAGATGTAAGGTGATTTTGGGGTTCAGTTTGCAGCATGTGCATTGTTTGGATAGCAGCCGGGAGAGTTGCATTTTACGTATGTCAGGTAGATTAGTAATGTTGCAGCTTTGAATTTTGATTGTAAAAAGAAAGTTGTAATGACACTTGTAGCCTGTCGGGTGTTTAGAATTGGTATTCTGTTTGCTTTTTTAGATGTAATTAAACTAGCCGTCTTCTTCTTGTTGTTTGAATTTTAAGTAGTATTAAACTTGTGATGGATGTAGGTCTGAAGGGTTTGAAGAAATTTTTGATTTCAGGAGTAATGGATTGAATATAGTAGATGTACTAACAAGCAATGTTCTTGGTGAATGATTTTAAAATTCCATTGATTGTTAAGTAGAGGTTGGTAGGAATGACTGAATTAGTGGATCAATAGGGTATATAAAATGCTGGTTAAGATGGTAGTTGGGTATTACTCCAGATTATAAAATGTTGTTGGAGTAAGATTAGTTCAAAGACTATTTTAGGCCCAATTCCAAAAAAAAAAAAATCTATGTGCAAGCCTAGTACTATTACTACTAATCCTAACATGTCAATAATATTAATTCAACAATCAGTATAGCCAAATCCAAACTCATCAAACAATAATGCTAAAACCCGTCTGCATACAAAACCTCACCATGATTTAAGAATCAATTTTTTTCAACAATCCATACATTCATTCTCTAGTTAACAGGAAATTCCAAATTGCTGACTTAAATTTGTACCAAATTCAATACCATGATGATCATCATTACCAAAATAGTATAACCCAAAACCAAAAACAAAGGATAAAGTTCCTTAAACAAAAGAAAAAAAATATTCCAACCTAATCATTCATCTAGCAAACAAAAACAACTACATTCTATCACCTGGCTCGCTTAGTCATTTGAAATGGTTGCTTAGATGCAGTCGTTTGAGAAGCAGGGACTGCTGTTGGTGCTGGTGCTTTCTTTGCAGTTCTACCCTTAATGTCGTCCCAATAGTAATCATCCATGGATTCCTTTTGCAGGTCAAGTTGATCTACCTTAGGAAATTTATACTCATTCCGACAAATAACTGCCGTACTGAATTCCTCGTCGACTTCATCACCAGCAGCATATTTCCAGCTTTGGGTAGGTGCACCTAACACAATAAACTTTTTTTTTTTATTTTCCTGGTCTGGCACATAAAATACCTGCTTAGCTTGGGAGGCTACAATGAAAGGATTATCCTGGAGTCCCAACTTATCAAGCTTAACCAAAATGTAGCCAAGTTTATCTTTTGAGATCCCTGCTTTGGTAACCCATCTACACCTGAAAAGTGGAATTTTTAGCGTATGATATGTCAACACCCATATTTCTTGTAAAACACCATAATAACCCGCCTCATTAAGGGTAGTCCCCGATTTTCTAATGTGGGTGTCAGTTTCCTGTACGTAAGCCCCGCTATTCTGGTTAACGGAACCATCATGAGATTCTGTGCGAAACAGGTATCCATTTATGTGATATGAGTAGTATGTCTTTACTTGTGGATCCGGTGGGTTTGATAGCCACATTAAGTCCTGATTGAAGTCTTCCATAGAGTCTTCTTACTCGCTATCAACCTGAAATACATTATAAGGATTAGCCTTCGTCTCAACGAAAAAGTTACATAGCAAGAGTGACATTTTATGCAAACTCTTACCACTTTTTGTAACCATTTGGCGAACTCTTTACGATGTATTTGATCTAGCTGTCTATCATTCGTACCAACATATTTCTTCTTCAAAAAATCCTTGTGTCGGCTGGAGAGTGCAATGATTAATGTTATTATCTTTACAGAAATCCGGACACAATACAAAACTAAACAAAAAATGAGGTTATTTGGTTAGATCTAGTTATACTTACTCAATGTAATAAGGTTCAACTTCAGGCGAATTCCGCAACACATAGAAATGCGCTTTATCAAACAGCTCCTTATCAACACAAGGAAAATTTGGTTTTGAGATCGGTTTTCCCATGAAAGAATAAGAATCTTCGCCAGTGTCAGATATGTCGAATCTGTCTGGTGGAATTCCGACTGTATCATTTATGCTTTGTTGGTGCTCATGGATAACATCAATTGTCTCTTCCGCAAGGTTCCCTTCAGCAATGCTTCCTCCAGGTTTGTTTCTGTTTCGCACATGCCTTTTAATGACCTTCATGCACCTTTCAAACGGATACATCCATCGAAAGAATACATGACCACACATTTGCACTTCCCTGGTAAGATGAACAATTAAATGAACCATGATATCGAAAAAGGATGAAGGAAAGTATTTCTCGAGCAAGCACAACGTCACAACGAGTTCCGACTGCAATTTTTCTAGCTCTGCCACCTTGATTTCTTTGCTAGATATTGCACTGAAAAAGAAACAAAACCTGATAATAGGATATCTTGTTGCCTGCGGCATAATTGATTTAATCGCAATGGGAAAAAAATGCTGCATTAGCATGTGATAATCATGCGATTTTAGTCCGATAAGCTTTCGATCTTTTCGATTCACCAGGGTTGAAAAGTTTGAACAATACCCTTGTGGAACCTTTATCTCGGATAATGTTGCACAAAACTTTTCCTTTTCCTCCGGGCTTAATGTGTGACATGCTGCCTTTAGTGTATATCCCCCTTTGCCATTTTCACGAGGTTGTAACTTGTCTCTAAAACCCATCTCCTTCACTTCCATTCGAGCATCAAGGTGGTCTTTTGACTTAAATTCACTGTTCAACAATGTTCAAACGATACTCTCGCATACATTCTTCTCGACGTGCATGAAATCTATGCAATGGTGGACAACATGATACTTCCAGTAGGGGATGAGCCGGAACCATATATTGAACTTTTTCCAGTAGGGCCTGATGGTCTCCTTATCCTCCCCTTATCCTTCCCCTTCTCCTTTATTGGGTCGACGGTCTTCTCGATTCTCTTCATTTTTCCTCCTCTTCCAGGGTTATCCTGCACGAATTCCACCACAATGTTCTTTCATCCTTTTCCCCATTTATTCTTTATAGACTTTACCTCATTGTATATTTCTGACGGGGTCATAAGTTCCGGAGCCTTTTCATGTTCTTCTTTTCTATTGAAACCCTTCTGACTTCTGAATGGATGCTTGTATGGTAGGTATCTTGTATGCCCGGTATAAACCTCTTTTCTACAATGTCGGAGCCTGACATAGTAAGTATTTCTCCCACACACCTTACATGCGTCTCGCCTCTGGTAGGGGCAACCACAAAGTGTAACGAGAGCTGGGTAATCATTTATTGTCCATAAAACAACCACACGTAGAGTAAACATCTCTTGTTTTAGCGCATCAAAACATTCGACTCCCTCAAACAATTACTTGAGATCCTCGACAAACGGTTCTAACATAACATCAATGTCCTTACAAGTCCCCCCCATCGATAATTAATGACAGCATGGTCAACTTTCTCTTCATACACAACTCTGGCGGAATGTTGTAAATCACTGTCAGAATTGGCCACACATTGTGTTGTTTTTGCATGCCTTTGTTTACGTCAACCCCGTCAGCCGAAATGCCTAGCCGCAAATTTCGAGGATCATCACGAATTACGGGATATCTTTCGTATATATTTTTCCATGCTGGTGAGTCTGCCGGATGCTTTAAAACACCCTCTTCTATATTGTTTATGAATGCGTGCCACAATAAATATTCGACAATTCTCTTTGATTGAAACAGCCGTTTCAGTCTTGGGATAATTGGTAAATACCACAATACTTTTGCCGGAATTTTTTCATGCACCTCTTGGGTGACGTCGTCATCTTTCCATCTTGATTCCCCACAGGTTGGACACTTGACTTCATCCTTGTAATCCTTCCTATAGAGAATGCAGTCATTGATGCATACATGTATATTTTCGTAACCTGAACCCAAATCTCTCATCACCTTCTTAGATTCATATGTACTTTTCATCATCTCATTTCCTGGAGGGAGCATGGATTGTAACAGTGGTAGAAGATCATTAAAGAACTTGTCGGAAGCTCCGTGCTTGGTCTTCAAGTTAAACAAATCACACATTGCAGATATCTTTGTAAAATCCTTGCATCCTTCGTATATGGGTTTCCCAACATCATTGAGTATCTGTTGCATCTTCTCAGATTCCTTTAAAAAAATTTCTCCTAATAAAGCACTAACCATTCCTATAGTTTCTGCATCATGTGCTGGTTCATCAGCGTGCGGACCGTCGCTGCCATTACCATCCAGAAGTGTCCACTATGATGACTCATCTCCTTCTCCATGCATAGTCCATACGTCATAATTTTGAATGAATCCAGAAGAATACAAGTGAAACTTAACTTAACTTGCCTTGTGCACGTAGATGTTGAGACATTTCACACATGGACATAGAAACTTAACTTTGCCATTATTGTATGGTTTTCGTTTCCCAGTTGCAATATCCTGTTTGTATGTATGTGAAGCAAACTTTATAAATGCATCGACTCCGTCTTGATAATGCGTGCTAATTCTATTGGTAAACATCCAAGATTTATCCATTACTCTACGATTCACTCTATGATCCATTATGAATTCTCAGATACCTGGAAGTAGAAAAAACTTGTCAACATCTTGTGAAAGTGTTATTGTGGTCCGAATAAAACTACGAAATAATAAAGCTTGTCACAAACAGTAATCACAAATCACAATGTGAGTTCAGTTATCATATATGAATCATAAAACTAATCAGAGGTTATCTACCTACATACAGTTGCATGTGAAGATGATATTTACCATACTATGACCATTAGAGTTACAATCTCAGTTAACAAAGCAGTACTGAAAATAATTATTTACACGGTTGATCCGATTAATCCGCAAAGAAAAACTGACAGAGGAATATATGGTTTATCTAGGAGATGAATCTGATCAAAGTGAACAACTTGTTTTGTTCTCTAGGGGGAAATTTGAAGACGAGAGAGATGAACACGTAGGGTAAATGGAGATTTGGAAATATCTTTACTAACGAATAATTTGGCAAAATATTTAAGTGTATACCGTAAATAATCTGGTAAAATAGGTAGGTAAAGATCCTCCAATTTGCATGCTGCACGTTCTATGTTTAGAATTTTCTCAGTCAAATCTTGTTATCCTGCTGCATAATTTTCTGCTTTAACGGCTATAAATGACCGGAGTTAGATGCGATGCAATTAATATTCATTCCATACTGAAGATTTTTTTTGTTCGTACCCGAATTCAGAAAATAAATCAAAAGTAATAAAAAAATAATCTAAATGATAGGTAAAAAGCGGAGTACGTGTTGTTGCAGTTGTTATAACGGTGCTAAAGTAAAAAACTATATTTGTATAAAATGGAGTACGTGTTGGTGCAGTTGAAAATAAAAATCGTAAGAACTGTTGTGGCCCCAATTAGAATTAAGTGAACTAAAACACACTACTATATTTGTGTGTTCTGTCCAATTAGAATTAATATCTAAAACCAAAGCTTGATTCATCCAATTAACATAATATGTTTGATCATTCATGTATTTTATTAAAGTTTGACAGTCTGATTCAAAGATAACATGATTAAAGTTTGTGCCAGAGTAACAACTACCAGCATAGCCTTACATTCCAGCTTCTCATCTACAACTCCTATCTTCGTTCCTCCATTGAAGCATTGCCCTTGCACATGAATGCAACTACCTTCATAATTCCTACTATTATCCCTATTCCACCTTGTAATGAATCTGACTTAAAAGAAGCATCAAAATCTGTAAACATTATCAGGAGGTTTCCATCTTAGCGGCTGCACAACCCCATTAGTAGAAGAAACAAGATTAGTTCTAGGAGGCAAAAGTTTATTAATGCCATCTATTGACATTGTCCTATATGGAGTTATGTTCTGAATAATCTTTGAACATCAAATAGTCCAAACTGATGCTTCAAAAAAAAACAAAAAAAGTAGTCCCAACCGAAACCATTAGCAATTTATTAATCTCATGTCTAGGAATTCCTGCACCAAAGGTAATATTATTTCCTGCAGAAAACCAAGAGAGAATATAGCTTCTAAATGAACAATGTTGTACCATAATATTACTAACATTGATATTTAAAACCAAACAAATAGATCTAGAATAACCACAATCAAGGAATAGGTGATTACTGGATTCCACAACATGATTACACAAACTGCAATGCAATTCAATATCATTTCCATATCTAGCTAGTTTATCTCTTGTTGGGACTGTATCTTTTAAGCACTTCCAAAAAAATAATTTAACTTCCACAAAGTTGTCCATACCTGTGGAGAAACATAATTAGTATCTGCAAAAGTATTAGATGCAGACAACACATTATAAACACTCATAACAGATAATTAGCCTTTGTTATCTGGAAGACAAATAAGATTACGGAGTCCAATTCCCCCACCATTCAGTTCTGGTGGTACTCCGAAAATATGAATACTATGAAGCAAACGATTTCATCAAATGTGAATGCTTCCACCTTTTCCTCTAAGTAGCGCGCTTTAACGGCTTCGTGCTACAAAAACAACACACAAACTTATTTGGTTACATATAAATTGAAAAAAGTATTGTGCCGAATAAACCATAAAGATACTACAAGTTGTAGAGGGGACAAGCTCAGGTGGCTTGTGTGCCAGATCCGATGTTTGATTTTAAAAAACGCAGCTACCGCATCTAGGACGATGATGTGCCTATCCTTGATTTTTTGAACACTTCTTCTTTTCGGGTTCCCATAATCTTGGGTAAATTTGTTATGTATCTTCTCCCAAAAGGTCTCGGTCGCGGAGCGATCTAGAACTCGACTTTCGGCCGCCCATGCTTTGGTGATTTCCAAATCTTCCGTAGAGTCAAACGATGCCATTTGTTGTATGTGGAGGTAGGGAATGAGTAGGTTCTATAATATGCTACAAGTGGAGTGCACGTGTGTTGCTTGTTGAACGCTGAGTTTCAAATACGTCTTCTTCCCTGTTAAACCAATTGCTTATCTTGATAGAACACTGTTACGAATTGAAGAAAAACAAAATCGATAGAATACAGTAACAGACTCTCCTAATCTAGAATATAACTTTTACTCCTTACAGCAAAAAAAGCTAATTCCTAAATCCATTAACATCAACTAGTAATAAAAATTAACTCAACCTAAACCAAATTCCATAATTTCCGTCACAAAAACCACATAAAACATCAATTGTTTCAACCAATTAATACTAAGATATGAAAGACCTAAATTGGTTTATGATCATAAAAATATGAAAGACCTGAACAAAACAAAAGAAACCCTGACAATAAAAAACTCTTAAAATTCTTACTAAGATATAGAATCACAGCCAAGATCATAAAAAACTCTTAAAATTGACAGAACCCTAGGTTTACATAATACAGTAGAAAATAATTTTAGTTTTGGGAAAGGTATATACCTGAAACCCTAGCAATAGTAATTTCAAATTAATAAAAACATCCCCCATTCATGAAATTAAACAAGTAAGTTTGAATTTAATCTGATAAGAGAAGGAAAGAATCCCTTACCTAGGGTTTTTCTATTTCACCTCTTCCAGTCTTTCTCCCGCGCAAGTAAGAGAAGGAAATATTTTTTTTTTATTTTTTCGTTAAAGCACTTTAATTAACCAAAATGCCATTTTACCTAGGTTTATCACGTCATTATGACAGTGTGGGTTAGAATAGGTGCCAGTTAGACTAGGGTACGTGTTCGATAAAAGCTTTCTCTTGGGAATAGCCGTGACCCTACAAGAATATAGTTTATTATTCTTGAGAGAGAATAAAAAGGAAACCAAAGGGTCAGAGAGCAAAAAAATTCAGAGAGAGAATTTGTAGAGCGATATTACTGTTTTACTGTTTTCTGAATTTTTCTCAATCAAATCAAATCAATCAAAATGGATGGTGATGATCAACACAGACGAAAGGTAAAGCCCCCATGACTGAAGAGCAACTATTGAAATAGTTAAAAGAGAAAGAATGACGTGAAAGGCTAGTAGCCACTATGCAGATGATTGGGCAGATGACCAAGGATGATCTGGAGAAGGTAAACAAGAGATTAAATGACTTGTTATATGATATTGAAGTCCCGCAACTCTGGGAAGAGATGCATGCTACAATGGATGTAACCAAAGCAGAAGAGAAACCAGTTGAAAAACCGATATAGATTTTGCAAAACAAGCGTAGTTTTGATCTTTTCAAAGATGATGAAGAGGAGGAGAATTTCTGGGAAGTGCATGCTAAAAAGATGAGGTTGACTGAAAGGGAAGCAATGAAGAAAGAAAATGACAGTGATGTTTCCGAAGATGAAGAGCCTGCTGTGTTTTTTGGGTATTGAAGTGATACAAAATTTTCTCTAAGAGTGATGATTGAGGATTTTCGCGAAGATGAGAGATTTGGAATTAATGATGTAGTGTTGGCCCAAAAGACCGATTCCGAAGCGGACGATGAAGATGAAGACGAGGAGGAAGAGTGGTCTGATGAGGAGGAAGATGAATCTGATGATTCTGATTCCGAGTGATGGGTATTACAATGAGTAAGCCTTATCGACATTTGAATTCTTCTGTAGAGAGATGGTGGATTTTTGGGTAAGTGCTCGAATGGAAATGATGACATAATGTTAAGAAATGGCTATTATCAAAGTACAGAGAATAACTCGAATGGAGAGGGGTCTAATGCAAATGGTAAGTCACTGAATCATGTTTTCTTTTTTGGTTCTGGCACTGAAAATGCAGGGGAATGTTATGTTTATTTTGTTTTTTTCTTTTTCTTTTTCTTTTTGATATTTAGATTTTTTGTGGGTAAGATGGTGAAATACTTGTAAATGGGTATGTTTAAGTTTATGAACATGTAAATGTTGCTCAACACTGAATGAACAGAACGGTTGTAACTTTTTTAAATGCATTAAGATGAAGTCAGCTTATTTATATTTTCCAATGATTGTGCGTCCATAACGTTGGAGATGAAGGGTGTATTGTAAAAACTAAAACTACAATCAAAGAACTGGATCATGTACAAGACTAAGATGGTAAGATGTATTGAAAACAAATGCATACTGACAACAAGTCACTTTTAGTGTTTTTCTATCCAGTCTAATTCACTTGATAGAGAGGAATATACAAACCTAGTCTTAATCTACAATCTGGCAAAGGGACAAATTACGAACATCCATATACGTTTGATATTTATATCTTCTGTCATGAACACTACTTGGTGGAGCCATATGCACACCTAATTTAATTCTACAATCTGACAATGAATACTGAGATGCTGCTTCTCAAAACAGAATACAAGCTTTATTCACCAATGCTGACATCATACAACCAAATACTATGTCAGAGTTTAAGATCATCTGTCAACTGACATATAAAACTACTTGGTGGAGTATTAAATCATGCAATTGAGATGTTCATAATCACCATTACATTCTCAAAACAGGATACAATTCACAGCAACATAATAAACATAAAATCTGAAAGATAGAGATGTTTATAATCACCAAATGAATGAATGAGAAATACCTTAGATGAAGATGACCAAGATTTGCATTTCAAAAACTATGAATCACTATCAATACTTCTATGAGAGATCGATTAAACTTAAATCTAGGCTTGAATCGATCTTTCACAAAAGAATCAATTGATTCATTGTTGTTGATGAAGTTTTCTGCAGATGAATCTCCAAGAATCCCCCAAATGAATCTTAAATGAAGATAACCCAGATTTGAATTTCCTAGATTATTAATCAGTGTCGATACTTCTATGAGAGATCGACTGTACTTAAATCTATCCTTAAATCGATGTTTCACAGAAAATCACTGAGAAAAAAGAAAAACAAAATTAACTAGGAATACAAGAGAATTATAGCAATGTAATCATGGGACACCAAAAAAGCATTAGAAATCATCTAGTGTATCTTTACCTTGTAAGGTCCTCTTAATTGAAGTAGAAACCTATGATATCATGGCAGTTGGTTTCCTCCTTGTATGCCCATCATACTAAGCCTCACACTCTCGCACCCGATATCCAAATTTATGGAAGCCTTGGTTAATACTTTCACCTGCAAGGAATCCAGAACATGAAATACATATAATGAAGACACTTCCATATTTGAATGTTATTCCAATTTCATAAGTTAAACAAAGGGTGATACCAATTTCTATTGAAGCATATTGTAACGAAGCAGAAATAGATAATGTGCAGGGTAACTAGGGCAGACAATTATAACTAAGAAGATTGGTCCATTAAATATGCTGATGCCAAGTTTGATATAACGAAAAAGATTGGTCCATTGAAACGAAGAAGTAACTCTAATATACATAGGACTACCCTTATTTAGTGCCCATAAAGTGCTTCTATCCTAGAGAAAGGTTGTCACTGAAGTGCATGATCCTGATACATTAAACTATATTTCTCAATCCATCTCATTATTGTACCTTCCTAAGAGTTCAGATCACCTTTCGGAGTTCTCTGTTTGAAAATGATTTTAAGAGAAAAACAAATGCACTAAGTAACAAATCGAGACCCGCCTTAATTTATAATCCTAATCAAATACCATCAATTCAACATGTTTAGACTAAACAATTGCAGCCATTTGTCTAAACCATCAACTTTCTTTGATGAAAAAAATAAAAGAAAAGTTAATGAGAAATCAACAATAATGGACCACAGTTCATATCAGTATAGCAAAGAAGGTTTACCGGAATGGTGGTCACTATCCGTTGGTATTAACTCATGAATCACCACCAGCAGAACACGCGAAGTGCCTTTGTAGAGGAAGTGAACCTGCACATGTAAAAATCATTCACCAAACAATTACTTATCGTTTTTAAAGGAAACCAATACAATTCAAAAATTCCAATAATAATCAGTCAATGAGAAATGAGAGCCTAATAACTATGTGGGAAATTAGTTGATGCCCCAGTTTTGGGTCATCCTACCACAAAAACCTGAACAACTTTGGGTTTACACATGAAAGTAGAAACCTGCAAAATGAAAATACAACCCCCGGAAAGTGTAAAAGTTATACCAAATTATCATATGCGACCCATTAATCTTACCTCAAGTTGTTCTTCAATCAGATTTTTTTTACCAAAATCTGAATTCTCTTCATCTTCGATTATAAAAAAATTAGTTGGGATCTCTTGAAAAAATGGTTGATGATTCTATGCAAAGTAATCATCGTGGAATTAAATCAATGAATTCACCCTGTCTTCGATTAGAAAGCATAGGACGAACTTGGTGATGGTGGTGGTGGTTCGTTTAATTCCCTCAACTTTCAATTTAGGGTTACATGTTAGAGAAGATTGAATATCCAATCAACCAAATCCAAACTCTGTACTCTAAGTCGAAATTGAGTAAAGAT
This sequence comes from Papaver somniferum, assembly GCF_003573695.1. Lineage (NCBI taxonomy): Eukaryota > Viridiplantae > Streptophyta > Magnoliopsida > Ranunculales > Papaveraceae > Papaver > Papaver somniferum. Next base: position 51,376,953 of record NC_039367.1, read on the forward strand.
TGATGGAGATTTTAGGGTGTGAAATTGATGAAGATGAAACTGGATTTCGATTTCGTCGAAAAAGAAAGGATTCGAGGGAGATTTCTGCTGCTGTTCGTTTGGGAGAAAGAATAGATTACGTCTCAGGGCTGTTGACATAGTGTTAGTAGTTTCCCATGCTAACTGCAGTTCAAGATATGGCCCACCTGTTAACTAATTAATATAAATATACACAATTGTGCAGGGACCTATGATGTTTGACCATTATTTGATTCAAAAATTCTTTACGGACCAAAAAATAAACCGCGAGAAAAAACCGAGGCTAAATTCTCTCACAATAACCGGCCCCCCTGCTGTCATCGGCGGGGCCCACAAGAACCCACCACAAAAACTGAGTGTGGCGGTTTTGTCCTTGTCCCTTTTAATTTTTGGTCACTTTGTCAGGTACTTAAGATATGGCATGATACATGAGCGAAACATGCGAACCCTTGTGAACCATAATGTTACAGTTATGGCCTTAAAATTAGGCTACCGCCTCGTTTTACTCTCAAAGATAACACTGTGTGCAATTAAGATATGGGACGGGTCAGGAAAGGATAATAATGATGTATTTTGACAAATCAAGATATTTCAATACACCAACGTCACATAATGCTTGTAAACCCTGGTAAACCGTGCATGATCTATGAATTTTACAAAAAATTAATTATGATTGTAGTAATAATGTAGTAGGAAAAATTGCGTCTGAAATTCAATAAGGAAGGACTATTCTGTTAAATAAGGAAAGTAAACTTCTATTTTTAACAAGTGTACTATCTCATTGACATGAATGCTTAACGTGTCAGGATATTTAGAGATTTCTTTAGGGTTTCAGCAAGAATATAGGCCTATAATTAGAGTTGACAATCAGTAGTCTAATCCTAGAATAGGGTCTCGCAAAATCCGCAAAATCGCGCTTTCCATATATCACCTTGATTTTTGTATGTTATATTCATGGTAAACATAACCCGCCCACTATATTTAGATTTGCATACTAGATATTTATAGGAAAAAATAATCCATTTAGCTAGATTTGGATCCTAGAAATAAGAAATTAGATACCTCGTTCATAAGTAAAAGAACAAAGGAATTAAGAGGATGAGTTCTAATGAGAAATGTGTTGTTCCTGCCAATGGTCTTGTTATTAATGATCCTCCTCCTCCGAAGGGCTCTGATTCATGGGATGACTTTGTGGAAAGCATTTGTGAGATACTAGAAGAGTATGTCAATGAAGAATGGGAATTAGTTCATATTAAGAAAATGATCCATGTTGAAGATGATCATCCTCCTAAGGGTTTTGCTTCTTGGGATGATTTTGAGAAAAGTTATGGTGAACATTTGGATAATGATTTTAATGAATAAGAACATGGGAAGCCACCAAGACAAGCAAATTTATGGCTGAGCACTCGGCATATACTAAATTCAAGTTTTTTACATTATTTTTAGTATGCTAATTTTGTTAAATGTGTAAGCAAATTTATGTAGCAGTCAAAGGCCTACTGTTCAATTGTGCTTTCAATTATGATATTTTTTTTTTTGGTTAAGTTTGTCAGATTTGGCATTGCAATTTATGAAAAATTTGGCTACATTTTTCAACTCTGATACAAGACTCACTATATAGTCCCTATGATATTCATGATCCTATCACTTTAACAGGAAAGCCATAACAAAATCATGGTTAACCCTAGCTCTTCAGATCCAAATCTCTAGGCCAAGCCCCCTTAAACACATTATTAGTTCATTATGTTTTATCAAAAGATTGATACTCCAACAGATGAACAATGGAAAGAAATTAAACAACATATGCATTTGGAAACTAAACAAAATATTGCATCCGTAAATATTAAACATTCAGAAAAAGTAAACTTACAAGCAGCTTTACAAACAGACTAATTAAACATCCGAAAAAAAAATATAAGATAAACTAATAACACAAAAATATATATATATATATATATATATATATATATAACTAAACAAAAGATGATGGATCAAGATGTGATTCAATACCATTCTAGCATACCATAACCATAAAAACAGAGGACTAGGTCAGTTAGAATCCCCTTCTTCTTCACTGCTGCTATCGACAATCGTAACCACATCTTTGTATGGTCAATCATCATCATCATCATCAACATCATCATCTTCATATTCATCCTCAAGCGTTGGCCCAAACCAAAAGAAATGTTCTGGATCATCATCATCATCACCATACTCATCATCCTCTTCATCGTCCTCCTCTTCTTCATCGTCAACATCATCATAATCATCATTCTCTTCATCTCCAAAACAAGGAACAACCTTGCAACCAAAATAACCAACAATCTCGTTGTCTTCATCATTAAGAAGAAGAAGACATCGGAAGGAAGTTACTACTATAGCAGTCATTTTCTCTGGTTTGATACTGAAACCCTAGGTTCAGTTTAATTAGAGAGAGACTTGGAAAAGAAAATGCTGAATAGTAGTACTCTCCTAGTCTCCCTTGCTCGTGTTTTATACCGTGACACACGTTTTCATTTTACAATTCAACCTCTAGCTTATCCACGTACAAGTATGATAACTTGGCTAGTGAACAATTACAGTTTTGGAAAATAAATAAATACAATATAATATAAAATAAAAAAATTGGGTGGACAATTAACATCAAGGAATTTAACTTGGAAAAATATACTAAATTGGTTTACAAGCTCGTCCAAGAGTGACATCGGTAACAATGGAAAATTAACATTAAGCAATTTGTCTCAGTGGAAATTACCATAGATCGTGACATCGAAATGTAAATTGGTTTACAAGCTCGTCCATGAGTGACATCGGTAAAAATAGAAAATTAAATCAATTTATCTCGGTGATCTCCGGAAACTTAGATTTGGATGAAATATGCTTGCTAAGATATCTTGACATCGAAATAAAAATCTGGGGTTTATAAGCTTGTCAAATAGTGGCATCGTTAAAAATTGAAAATTACCATCAATCAATTTATCTTGGTGGAGATACTCCTCGTAAACTTAGATTTGGACGATAAATTATACTTGCTAAGATTGTGACATCGAAATATAAATTGGCTTATAAGCTCGTCCATGAGTGACATTGGTAAAAATAGAAAATTAAATCAATTTATCTCGGTTATCTTCGGAAACTTAGATTTGTATGAAATATACTTGCTAAGATAGACATTGAAATCAAAATCAGGGGTTTAGAAGCTCGTCCAAGAATGACATTGGTAAAAATGGAAAATTACCATCAATCAATTTTTCTAGGTGAAGATATGCTAGAAACTTAGATTTGGACGATAATCACTTGCTAAGATCGTGACATCCAAATAAAAAATGGTTTACAAGCTCGTTCAAGAGTGACATCGGAAAAAATGGAAAATTACCATCACTCAATTTATCTTGGAGGAAATACTCTCGGAAACTTAGATTTGGGTGAACTATACTCTCTATGATCGTGATATCGAAATAAAAATTGGTTTAGCTGAATAAGCCATGTCCAAGAGTGACATTGGTAAAAAAATTGGATATCGAGTCTTGTCGACGAAGCCAATAGTCATAGTCGTTCGTGAATTCATAATGCCGACCAATCAAATGAACTAGTTACATGATAACCTAAGATCCCCAAACATCCTTGCCTGTTAGAATACGGGCATCCAACTCAAAAACAATTGGCAATGAGTGGAGAGGCCCTAAGAGATTATAAGCCGCAGGATCTTAGATTTCCCAATAATATGGGACTAATAATCTCAACGTTGCCAATATTATCGGCTGATCGGTCCGATACGACCAATAATGCGATATTATCGGATATTCATATGTATGTATCACTGATATTTCATGTTTCGTCCAGATTAAAGGCACAAACATGATAAATCATTATCGGCCAGTATTTTAAAAAATAAAAAATACTGATCGATTCTTTTAATACAAATTTAATTGTAAGAGCTAGCTAAAATTGCTTCTAATAATATGAATTGGGATTTTAATCAAAAAAAATTGCACCAAAAAGCATTTATGATCTTCCAAGGCACTAGATAGTACTATATTATTAATTTATTAGTTTGCTTTTAAGAATATGTGAATTGGGAGTAAAACAGTGCAATGTAGTTCACTAACTAGTAAAGAAAAGATATTATATACCCAGGGCACTAGTAACAAAGGAATTAGCTAGTACAATAATAGGTACTCCAGCTTAGATGTTAAGCAGTAAACAATATATAGTAGATGTTAAGCAGTAAACAACAACAACAACGAAAATGGAAAATATCTTCAAGGAAAATCAAATTTCAAAAAAGTTAGTGAGGCACTGTGGTTCACTTTAGTTATAGTAAGTTCTTGAGGTCGGAGGTTCGAAACTCTCTAGACCTTTTTATTTTTCTTTAAAATTTAGGCATTATGTGGCACATTGCTAATTTTATTTTACTTGACCTATTTTATTTTTGGTCAGGACTCAGGGACCAGGGTATTGAGATATGGCATGATTCCTGAACCAAACCATGTTGCAGTTTAAGATATGGCCAGTCTGTTAACTAATTAATAAATAAAATAATTATGCCAAATTTACACAACTGTGCTGATTTTATTTGGCTTATTGACCTTATGTTTGACCAGTTTTTTGTACACCTAACAAATCTCACCAATGTTAAGCCATTTCAGGTGTGAACACCACCATTATAGATGCAGTACACCAGCGCCACATCATGTTTCTCAGCAGGTGATGACACTGCCGTATCTACCAAAAAATCAAATATGATAATTAGTGTTTGGTTGAACTGTCTATCAACCCCTTAATGACATATTTATTAGATATTGACAATCGGAAGAGTATGCAATTAGGCTAATGGGGTGTACCAAATTAGTGGGGGGCGTACCATCCCCAAGGCAAAACCAGTTTTCTCTTATGATTTTGGAACCCACCACCTACTGATTTGGTACACTCCCATTAACAGTGTTGGTGTGAAGGAGTTATTATGATGGGTTTAGGACTTGTTGCGCATGCCTTTGAATATGCATGAACTGCTAAGGGACTAGACGTTCAACCGAATGCCTTAAATGACTATTAATGTCATCTTCTCTACAAAAGGAAATTAAGCAAAGAATTTCCAAAACATACAAAAATCATCTTAAATTAGGCAAGGAAATTGAGAAAAGAAAATATAGATTAGAGATAATGGGTGATCTAATAGGAAACAATTCTAACGGAGATAATAAGCCTTATGCACCTTTGAAGTTCTCCAAGAAAGTTTCCAAGACTTTGTCTACTAGAGAGTTGGAGAAATTGATGGATTTTCTGCAAAGAGATATTTACAAGAGAAATCGTCTGATTGAGTTTGTAAGAGTTCGTCAGGAAAATGCTCCACTGTATGAACAATGTAAGAGGAAGCGAATTGCAAGAGATGTGAGGAAAGATAGAGAAATAGAGGAGAGAGATGAGGGGAGAAGGAGCATATTTGTTTGGAGAAAGACCCGCAGGGCAACAGAAAGTGATTCTGAAGAGAAAGAGGATGAGTTTGAGAGAAGTGATGATCATGAGATAAATTATGAGACAGAGAAACAGAGGAGGAAGAGAGAAAAGAAGATTGATGATGCATGTTATGAAAAGTTCTTAGCAGAAAAAGCAATTCCTAGGATTTTTGCAAGAACAATGAAGGAGAGAGATTGAATGTTTTCTAATGGAGAAACAATTGATGGTGTTGATAAGAATGGTGAACCAGTTGAGGATGGAGATTTGGAGAAAGAGAATAAAGATGATAAAGGAAGTTAAGATGCAGGTGATGGAGGTTATGGAAGTGCAACTGAAACAGGCAGTCAATATAACAATGATTATAGCAATGATGAGATGGGCATCGACGACGATAGCAGTCAGCAGAGCAATGAGAACAACGGTGATTATTCTGAATAATCATCCCTGGAACATCAACAAGATTATGATGGGAAAGCTTCGATTTTGTGAAATCGTACTAAGAGCGTCTTCGTTAAAATTCAAAGAAATCTTGTAGGTGTTTGCTGATCATTTTGCTCATTGCTGATTTTCCTCATATTGATGAATCCGCCGACATATGTTTTCTTGTGGTTATGTTGCTATTCGGATGTTTTTCTTTTTTTGGAACATGTGGGCTTTTTTTGAAACTGTTATGCAGATGGTAACTGCTAACAGTTTTAAGGTTTAATAGTTTTAAGGTATTTGCAGGGGGTTACAGTTTTAGTTTGTTTGTAATTAAGGTGTGTGTTTGCAGGGGGGGTAACAGTCTAGTTTTTCCTGATATGAGTAGTTAATCTATCAAATGTTTGAGGGAATTACAGACTAGGTTTTTGGGTCATGTTTTGATGCGGATCTTGTGAATGGGTTTGATTGTAATGGAACTACTTAGGAATTAGGGTCTTTTTGTAAATCTGGTGGGTTTGACTAGTATTTGTAAATCTTGTTAATCAAATTGCAATTTCGGTTTCTTTTTGTGTTGATTTGAATATAGTGGGTTACATTTGGTATGCTGGAGATGTCTTTGTGATTTCTATTGAAAGGAACAATGGTATGTTAAACTGTGGTATGTGGACTCAAGATTGAGTCCTGTGAAACCTACATGATTCCACTGACCCATAAAACCACTTTCTGCTGGTGGAGGCATATACACATATAATTCTAACCTACAATGTATTCTGACCACTAAATTGTGTTGACTCAACGAGTTAATTAAAAATGATAGATTAACAAAGAAATACTGTATCAAACAAAGAATTTAAAGAACCAGTATTTTTCTAAAACTAAACCAAGCAAAATAATACCAACATCCTCAATATTTAAAAAAAAATATAATCAAAATAAACAATTTCTAAAAACAAAAACCACATTATTCGAAAGTTTCTTTGATAGTCTGCTCAACTAAAACCATCACATCTGGATCTGGTACTCGTGTTGCGGCGTTAGAAGGTTGTGATGGAACTTCAAGTACCTTTTGCTCTAGGAGTGTCTCCCTGGGTATTTCTGGTGTGTCAGACACAGTTTTACCAACAGGATCATTCGAAGGAATGGGAGCATGGACACCATCCATTTCAACAGAAGCAGAAGCAGGAAGAGTAAGATTGTAAACATGAGCTTGAACTTCAGCTAACAGGGGCATGCCAGGAACCTCACACACACCATCAATAGTTAATGTGATCATTATATTTCTAGGCACAACCATTACTATCCTTGGAGTTTTTTTAATCCTCTTATTGGAACTCATTTTCTTCCTCTAATATATCAATCTATCTTTTATGCTGGTGTGGTATATATATATATATATATATATATTAAAAAAACCCTAATTTTTCTATGTTAGGAGCATTATCTCCAATTACCTAATTTAGTTGTCTTCCGCATATCACTCAAATAAACAAAATATAACAGTTTCCATATTGATAAATATATGCTCATATACGCATACAAAACCACATTGATTTTAGTATATATATGACTTGTCTAAATACGGAAAAATAGCACGAAACAATTGCGTAAACACAACCATGTTGATTGAGTATATGGGTATATGCTTTATCTTACAGTAAATCATAATCATGTACTCTTCGCTAATGTGCATGCCTTGGATACACTCTTGCCAAATCTGTAGGTATCTGAAGTATCTCTCTCCATAATTCGCCATGCCTAATCTTCTCTGAACCAATTTCTATTTTTGGTGTAATTTCCTCGGTAATTCACACCTACTCAAAGCCATGCGCAACAATTTCTTCCATCCAAGCGCTATAACCATGCCCAAATTCTCTTTTGGCTTTCGTTTTTCGTATATTGGTCAACACCATAAATTACAGCTATGATTGGCAATAGCAATATATTCGGGATCATTCTTTTTTCAAAAGATTAATTTTTTCCTTTTGAAGGAATTTTCAAAAAAATAATATACTATGGTCATAACCCTAATTTTTAAATTTGCAATGGACACATAAATAGAGTGTTGATAAACTGGAATAAATCTCACACAAACACGTGAAAATATCCATTTCTTGTTTGGATCATGATTTTATAAAGAAAGCATGCTGATTACGGATGCAACCATTGACCAAACGGTATAATAGTTCGCACCCCTTTAACCGAATAGATTTTGATACCCCAAAAGACGTGATACATTTTTAAACCCCAAAAGATGTGAAAATCCAACAGGTGTGTTGTGTGGGGATACATATTGCATCCATTGGATGTGTATATAACTACTTCCTAAGAAGATAATTGTATATGTTAACCGAATATAATTTGAAACACCCACCAAAAGACATGAAAATTCCAACATGTGTGTCGTTTGGGGACACATATTGCATCTATTGGATGCCTTTATAAGCTTTACTCGTATCTGCCAGTACCATTTAACAAAAACGAAATCCTAAATTCTTCTACACTAAAAAATCACCATTAGTAGTAATGAAAATGTTGCCGGAATTAACCAGCGAGATACTACAACGCCTCCAAACTGCAGAAAGCCTTTTAGCAAGCAAATGTGTTTTAAAGAGTGGGGTTATGTCCTTGCAGATAAAAGAATTGGACTCCTTTTAGGTTTCACTCAAAAAGTGAGAGAAGAAAAAGTTACGCAACTCTTCTACAGAGAAAAAATTGAGGAGGAAGATTACTACATGATGATGAAAGATTTCTATCAGATGTTATTTGGAAACAACGGTGCCTGGAATATTATCCAACCCTATGATGAAAACATGTCACACCCAATCCTTGGATCTTGTAACAGTCTGGTATGTTTTTATGTTTCATACCACAACATACAAGATCCTATCTATATTATGAATCCAATAACGGGTGAGCACCTCCATCTTCCACAAATATGTGATCCAACACCAACGCCACAAATTAGTTGGGATCCACGATACGTCGTAGGGGGTTTCGACTACTGTGAACATACCGGTGAATACAAAGTAGTTCGAATTCAAGTGGGCAGTAAAGTGGACGTACACACACTAGGAGACAACAAGGGATGGAGGAACATTGTGGAATTTCCTTTTACTTCTCATGAATCAGGTGTGTATGCACATGGTTTCATATTTTGGATAAATCATTATTCTTATAACAATGATCAGATAGTATCTTTCAATCTGGACGATGGGACATTCCAGTCACATTCGACATCCCCACATCGTATTTATGAGAATGGTTACAGTATTCCAAGACTTGGAATGGTCTTCTCTGGAGTACGCCTTTTATTTTACAACCTTTTACGATTAATATGATATCCAGATTGATTTTTGGGCACCCATTTCCGATAATGATATTCATGCACGGGTAACCCGGTGTAGAACGGAATTGGGAACCTAAGAGGAGCATTGTCTTGGATTGGAATTCGTATATGTTTTTCCGACCTTATAAGCTGATAGCCTTGGGAAAGAACAACGACATCCTAATGCAAAACAACAGATGTTTAGTGCGTTATAATGAACTCACCAGAACTTTGGCAGAAATTGGTGAGACAGGGTGGGCAGAGGTTAGAGTTATTACTCACATGTGGAGCACCGTCTCGTTGATGAATTTTGGTGGAAAATCGTAAACATGTACTGACGAAGTCCATGCCACAAACATATTCCGTGTTTAGTTTTTTTTTTTTTTGATCAGAGAAATGTAGTTTGGTGTTCCATATATATATATATATATATATATTTAATAGTACTATTTCTTGACATATTTTTTTTTCTTATCTTGTCTGGACTAAAAGTTGTTTTTGAAATTTGAAGAATCAAACTTGGTCTTATTTTGGGTAATAAATTTTGGTGTTTTTATTTAATGGAGTTGATGCTTTTACTTTAAACATATTCCCGAAGAGTTTAGAGGGGGACTTTCTTTTTATGGTGGTCAATTTGGTATAGAGGGAGGCATTTCTCTATTTCAGTTGTATTTATGGTTATAAATTTTGCGAATCTACAGGGAGACATGAAAGTAAATCCGAGACAAGTGAGAGTTTGAGATGCAGAAGGTATAACTGATTGATAGATAAATCAATGATGATATTCTTGAAAATGCACACGAATGAAAAAGAACTGATGGGGATTTAATAAGTGGAGAAATAAAATGTTGATTACGTACGTGACGAGATTCATTTGATAGACGAATTATAGATTTGAAACTGGTGTTTGACACCAAAATACAAAACCAGAAGATAAATGGGAAAAGCAAATTAGAGACATGTAACACATCATTTTAATTTCCAGAATTGTGTTATTACGTCTGTTTTTTTAATAAATAACTAAGAAATAAAAGAAATATTGATCAATAATAAACCTATTTTCCTTCAAAAAATAATTAAAATAATAAACCTATTTTGGAAACAATGGTTCTATATGAACCGAGAATTCATCTAGTCTCTTTTTGGATCATGAACTTTAAATGCCACGTCATAGTCGTTAATATCATGAAAAAATTGATCCTGAAGCCGATCAACTCGCTCTTGAAGTATATTCACCTATTGTTGGAGACCAAAAAAATCACGATCAAAGGGAAAACAGTATCTACTCTCCATATGCACCAATTCCATACAATGCTCATCGACAACAAATGCATTAATCTCACGCAAACGCCAATAATCTGCATGCTTCCTCATGCAGATTATGAACACGCCGAGTCTAGGCTGAAGAACTCGTACATCGTAGTAGGAGATCTTAAAATCGTCTTCTAGGGTTGTTCTTAATGAATTGTACTCAACAGTTTAGGACCCATAGCAATAAATTGGAAACAATATTTTGTGCAGTTCATTCTAATCGAAAAGGAAGAGTGCAGGAGAAGAAAAATTCCTCGTGTTGACAATTAGATATGGAAGGCCGGATTTTTATTTATTTATTAAGTTTTGTATGTTCAGAAACTACATCCGATTAAAAAGGATATTAGATAAAGATCAAATATTCATTCCATATACGTATCTCATTATCTATTTTATGCCATGTTTATAGTGATATGGAAACTGAAATATTTGATGTACTTCTAAGGAGGTAAGGAATACCAAACACCTAATTTTCTTAACATAAAAAAAATGTAGGGGCCGAAATAGAGATACATAAACTAAGGTCCCATTAGCCCGTATTTGTATTGGTTTAAGCTATAACCTCTTATAAGATAAAACTTGCAAGGTACCATTACTCCATTAGCCCGTATTTTTAGTGGTTTAAGCTATAACCGCTTATATAAGATAAAACGTGCAAATACGCGTTACTTGCCTGCTCATTAAGGACGCGACCATTCAAATAATGCCTGCTCAACAAGGACGCGACCATTAGCCAACAGGTATATTGGATGTATATATAAGCTTTACTGCTTGAAGCATTCTACAATATTAAGAAAATCCTAAATGCTCTTAATTTTTTTTGTTTTTTGATAATCTTTCATCAGTATAATAGTGATGGATATGTTGCCACCGAGATACTACAACACCTCCAAACTGCAGAAAGCATTTTAAGAAGCAAATGTGTCTCCAAAGAGTGGAACACTATTCTCGCGGACAAAAGAATTGTACTCCTTTTTGGTGTCAAACCAATAATAGGAAAAGAAGTTACCCAACTCTTTTATAGAGAGAAAGATTTCAGCCCGACCATAACATCCAACAATTAAGACGCCGCGAATGATGGAACCCATGAAGAATTGAGCAAGTTGGACCCAATAGTTGGATCTTGCAATGGTCTGGTATGTTTTTATGTTTCACACAACGTCATACAAGATACTATATATGTTATGAATCCAGAAACTGGTGAGCATCTACATCTGCCACAACTATGCATCCCAATTGCATGAGATCAAGTACTTTCGTGGTATCCACGATACAATGTAATTGGGAGTTTCGGCTACTGTAAACGTACCAATGAGTACAAGGTAGTTCGAATTCACATGGATGGTAAAGTTCAAATACACACTCTAGGAGACAAGAGGGGATGTAGGAACATGGAAAAGGAGATTCCTTATACTTTTCGGAGTTCAGGTGTGTACGCCCATGATTGTATTTTTTGGACGGATTGTTTTTAGCTGGATGTTGGCATAATATTTTTCAATTTGGACACTGAGACGTTCCATCAACATTCGCCACCCCCGCATCATATTCGTGGGAGTGAATTTCGAATGAATACTTACCCATCACTTGGGATGGTCATGTTCGGAGTTCGCATTTTATTTTACTACATCCATGAGGGGATTGAACGTCCCCAGATAGATTTCTGGGCTCCCATTTCCGAAGAAAATATTCATACATGGGCACCTGACGGGAAATAAAATTGGAATTATAAGATAAGCATTTAATTTGAAGATGATGAATGGCCTACTTGTAACCCCATAGTCTTTGTAAATAACAAGGACCTCTTATTTTGGAAGAAAAGGTGTTTATTGCGTTACAATACACTCACCAGTACTTGGACGGAAATTTGGGGGGCACTACGGTGGGAAACAAGGGTTGCAGCGCTCCTCACATGAGGAGCGCTGTCTTGTTGAAGAATTTTGGTGGACAATCGGAAAGGTGTACTCACGATTTCCATGCCGCTAACACATTCCCTTACTTATTTATGTAGCCTTTTTCTTGTAGTTGTGTTTTATTTTCTTATTTCATTTTTTGTATTATGATATTTTTTATGCTGAAATGTACAATTCATTACTTGGGTTATCACTTTTTGTTTCTTGTATTAAACAAAAGGCTACACCAAGCAACTTCATTAGAAAACTAATCAATCATCACACATGAAAATGGTTGGTACCCTAGCGACAAGCTGGGCACCAACACCTTTTTGAATCGCTACACCAAACCTATGAAAAATAAAAATGTTTATTCTAGTAGTAACATCATGACTAGGAATATGGTTCCTTTTTTTTTGCATTCGGATTTTTTTCTATATATATGTTGTTCAATTTCGTGTGTCAACATGATAGTGTTTCCGCTAAATGTTGGGTCATTGTCGTGTATATTAAATTAAAAAGGATATTAGATAAATATGAAAATATTAATTCCATATCTCATGAAATTGCGTATATTATTTATTATGTTCGTAATGTATATTAGATTAAAAAGGAAATTAGATAAACATGAAAATATTCGTTCCATACTAGAATATTCAGTGTAAATACCAAAGAATATAGGTGTTTTAAGATAATGATGGAAAACCTAACAAATTAGGGTTTTCCTTACAAATATATATAAATTTCACCAAGCATAGAAAAAAATTAACAGAGTATTAAGAGGAAAATGAGTTCTGCTAAGAGGGATTGTAGAGATGAAACTGAAGAGAGGATGCAAAAATGTCCTCGACTGATGGTTGGTCCTAGTAAATTAAGGATTATCATTACTGTAGACGGAGTAACTACTGTTCCTGGTGTTCCTATCGACGCTGTAATTAGTTCTGATGTAAGTAGTGTTGACACTGATGATGTTCCTATTTATGATGATGTTATTCATGGTGTTCCTCTGGACCCTGTAATCAGTAGTATTGAGAATGCCGATGTTCCTACTTATGCTGATGTTCCTACTGTGAATGATGATGCTCATGATCCTAATATTGATGAAGATCCTATGTTCCGGACATGGCAGAGGATCCAAAAGTTAACAAGCATGATCTTAACAAGCATGTGGAGCCTGATGAAGCAGAACATGCCAAATCTGAGGATGACAAGACGCCCAAGCCTGCTGTTTGGAGTGATCAAGTTCACCTCAGTATTGCGAGAAGAACTGTTTGAAGATGCAAGATGGTTCATTTGATATGTTTTGTGTTTTTTTTGATGATGGGGTTTGATTTATGGATTTCTTTTTGCGGACGCTTTGAAAGTTGTTTTCGTTTCTTGTTTTGTTTGCTAATTTTGTCATTTAGAAGAAGGGGATGTTTAAGAATTCTTTTATTACTTAGGTATTGGACTCATGAAATAAATCAGATAATTATTTACAAGTTCACAAACTTTACATAATGCAATATACTCTTGCAAATTTATTTATTTATGAGGTGTGCATTCTTTAGGAAAAATAAATATAATTAGCTGAAATAACGGAGGAAATGTAGAAACATACAATTGTTCCCCCATGTAAACAATAAGAATCAATTTATCACTTCAATTAGGTCTGATCTTATTATCTCCTTTCCAATACATTTAACAAAATACGAGTTTGAACAAGTAAAGTACTGCTATACGACGATGTTAATGATAATGATCTTTGCATGGATTTAGATGAGAATGAGGAAACCAGACTAATCTGACAAAGAACCAGACTAATCTAACAAGTTCTTTACTTTTTTTAAACAAGGTTTTTGATGTGTGAACTTTTAGTTTACGAATTTTTTAAGTACCGCACTAGATGCATGCTTTTTACACTGATAGATAGGTTGACATTTATGTGATGAATGATTCATGCTGAATTTTTATGTTTTATGGAAATGATGAACATGAAAATGGATGGGTTTAGTTTATTTATCTTTAGTAGCTTACTGTATGATTAGAAGAATACGTTTCTACATTGGTGCCACTAACAATTCATACGTTTCCTCCCTAAACCAAGAATAATAATACAGGAGACAACCCATCTTAAAATTTTTAAGGAAAATATTATTCGAAATAGGAAAGTAATTTTTTTCTATGGCCTCTTCTCGAGTTGGTTAGAGATGTGAAACTAAATTTCGAAAATTTTTGGAAATTTTTTTTATCATAACTGTCTACGATATATTCTCTCATAAAATAAGGAAACTAATCGTATTGGTTACACATCAAAAATTTGGAAATAAAAAAAGAAAAACACCAAAAATCTTTTGTTTGGCGGGTGATGAAAATGAGTTTTACTTGGCGGGATGATTTCAAAAGGAAAATCAATTCCCGCCTGATGGTTTGGTTAAATACAAAAAAGAAAAAATAAAGATGAGTTCGATCTACTTTATTCTGCATTTATTACTCGATTCATTCTCTCTTTGAAATCATAATTCTGCTACTTTCTCTAATCTTTACAAGGAACCTACATCTTCAGACTCGATCTTTGTTGTTGGTATTATTTCTACAACCCACTATCGAATGAATATTTAATTGATGTTAGATTTTTTATTCGATCTCATGGAATCAGATGTTAGATCTTATAGGTTTACTAGTTAAAGCATGATTAGGGTTTTTATTCTATTACTTCTTATTGGTTTACCAGTTAAAGCATGATTAGGGTTTTTATTCTATCTTTACTATCTCTAATCTTTACAAGGAACCTACCTTTTCAGACTCAATCTTTGTTGTTGGTATTATTTCTACAACCCATTATCGAATGAGTCTCTGTTACTTGGCGAGCCTGTAATGTCTGCATTTTAATTTGCTACTTTTAATGGTACCATGTTGCTGGTTGGATAATTTGACTATCATATTCAAGCTAAAAATGGATAATCAATATGTGGTGCTTTAGTACTCTTGGCTTTTGTAAAAATAACAAGTTATATAA
This sequence comes from Papaver somniferum, assembly GCF_003573695.1. Classification (NCBI taxonomy): domain Eukaryota; kingdom Viridiplantae; phylum Streptophyta; class Magnoliopsida; order Ranunculales; family Papaveraceae; genus Papaver; species Papaver somniferum. The sequence goes on from NC_039367.1 coordinate 51,392,374, forward strand.
GACCGTTTAACCGGTACCTTTCTCTTCGTGTATAACACAATATTCATGAGGATATTTTGTGTGTTGCATTGATCTTTTAGCCTCAGTTGCATGCATCAATGAGTTCATGTTTGTTTTATTTCATATAATAAACTATAGGTCTAACACATGTAGCCTATCCTGTTAGTTTTAGATAATATTTTCCAAAATAAGCTCAAATTCCTAACTGAGATGCACGTACCTACACAAATTTTATCATGGGAGAAGATGATGATTACAACGCGCCCATAGTGGAGGAATGGCCCGATGAGGTAGTTTGTGATGAAAAACGATGGAGTTTGATGAGAGTCAATATGACAATGTACAATCAGATGGCGGTGATGATGAAGATATGTTCCAAACTCATATATATGAAGATAATACAGGTAATGTTCGAAATCTTGTACTTGTTTCTACTTAAATATCACATGGTTTCATGTTTTGCCTGGGTTATTTCCAGAGTCAGACGATTCTGAATATGATGATTTCCAAGAATTAAAATAAAAAGAATTGGAAAATGCTCCAGAAGCAGAAGTGCAGCCACGACAGGAAGGCTCTACATAAGTGATCAAAACTAAGAGGGGAATGAAAAGAATGTTGAAGATGCATAGAGAGTTCTCGAATAACAAGGAAGCCAAAAAAGGGATATTTAATTTGACAAAATGGTTCGGCTTATTGGTGACCATAGAATTGAATTCAGTAGTTACCTAGGCTATTTGGCCCGTGATATGATTGGCCTAAAACATTTATGTTGGAAGGATGTCCCTGCAACAACAAGACAAAATATATGGGACAAAATTTTGGTATGCATATGCGGTTATCAATTCGTCGATTTTGTTGTGTAACTGTGAGTCTGTGATGAACATACATTAGTTGTTATTGCAATTTCATTTTGAGGTGCCCCTTGATTATAAAAAAGCGGTCATGAAGCGTCTATCTATTCATATGCGGGACTTCAGAAGTAAATTGTACAATAATTATGTAAAACCCTTCCTGGGAAGACCATACAAACTAAAAACCATCCCCAAAAAGTACGAAACAGTAATATACCAAGAATTCTGGGAAAAGTTCCTTAAGTATGTACTAGAAGACCCTATATTTAAGGTATGTAATACATATTGCTTTTTCTAATTTGTGTTTCGTTCTTATTGTCTATCCCAGCATACTAATGAAATTATTTTTATTTACTCTGCAAGGAAAACTCGGAGAAGGTAAAAGAGGCAATATCACAATCCAAGTTCCCACATCGGACGGGACGAGGATGATACTCGGGATTAAAACAAAAATTAGTAAGTCTATTGTCTTATTTATTATACACTGCACAGTAAAACCGGGCATATCAGACACTTCTGTTTTGTATGTCGTGTTGCCTGTCTCATATATGCAGAAACTTTTAACGGTATAGGGATGTGTCCTCTTACACCAATCTGTAATTTTGTCACATTAGATGCTTTGGAATAGGTTTTCTGTTTTACAGAGTTAATATCTGTGCGGATGTAAATCCTTACTTGTTTCTGGTAACTACTAGGTCAAAGAGGGAAAGGTTTCTAAAGAAGATCTTGAAGATCGGTGCTTCATGTGGGCAAAAGCACGCGAAAACGACGAAGGAGTCGTACCAGACGAATTTGTCAGGGAGAAGGCAAAAGAAGTTGTGAGAAAATAGAAACATTACAGTCCTCATGTTTTTAACCAAAGTAAGTGTGCAAGGTTTATATCAGAATTTAACACATTATTTGAACAGGTAGAGAAGCGAAAGATGATTCAAGAGGGAACTCTAAAGTTTGGTCCTAACGAGGATGCCCTAACAGTTTTGATCGGCCGGATAACGGTGGACGTAGGAAGGGGGTTGGCTTTGGAGTGACGGCAAAACTTTACTTTCCAAATAGAAGAAAACCAGGACACTCGAAAGAGAATGATGAACTGCGTGAAAAGATGATAGCTAAATAAAAAGAATTAGAGTATACTAAAAATGCGTATCAGAGATTAACAGATAACTTGTTATCTCAAGGTCACGACATTACTAAAATTTTGGGCAGCAGTATTGGTATCATCAAGTCTGGAGGAGAGGTAAGTGAACTGATTTTTGATTAAATTGTTTAATTTTTTAAAAAAACTGGCAGACAGTATCTGATTTTTTCAAACAATGTGTTCAATTACAGACACATGATGCAGGACCTAGCAACGCCTCCAATCGATCTAAGAATAACATAGGTCCAGAATCAGTTAAGCAATTTCCAAAAAAACATGGGAAATCCGGTCCGCAGAAGTCATCTGAAAGCATCAAAGGGTTCGGGAAGCGGGACTCTCCTTGTACTAAAACGCCGACCGTTTCTACTGAATCCCCGGTGTCTTTAGAATCAAAAAAGAAGTCTCCGTCTCCTCCATCCACTGGGGAATCTCATAATGTGGCATCTGAATAAGATACCACTGATGCATGGTTTTACAACGCATTTAAATTTTTAATCTTCCATTCACTATCTCTCATGCGCCTTGTGTTTCTGCAGGGCATAAGATGCAAACTTTGGTCTGGAGAAAAGGACAACATTGTTTCCTTGGGTAGAGTTTGCTGTACAAAGAAGATACTCTACAAAATGAAGTCAGGAGTTCCGAGTGAAACTACATGCTATGGTATCCGATTAGTGAAGTACTAAATGAAACCATCAAATTACCCTTTGGCAATCCTGGGTTAAGAACTTTAAAAGATGTTGGTGATGCTGAAATTAATTGGCTATCAAATCAAAACATCTTGGATCAAAAGGTTGGTTGCTTGGCTTGTTTTCTTTATTAACTCATTGGATATGTTTTTACACAAACCAGTTTTATGTATGTATGTTGTTTGAGATAAGAGATGAATATGTTATCAGTTATATGAATTACGGACGTTGGTGCCTATTTTAGAGAACCTTATAGAACGTGAAATGTGTTTAGCTACTTCATTGTGAGTCAGTTGTGAATTGTGCTTAAATGGTTTCACTGCAAAAAGAAGGTATAACTTTCATTTCAATTTTCTGATGCGGGTAAGTCAACCAAAACATTCTGAGGCTGTGAAATCAACGACTCTACTCAATAGAAGCCCATCTCGTATCGCAATATATGAAAAAGTTCAGAAGGTATGTGTTTTAAACCAGTTACATGATCTTAAGACCACACGAGTCTGAAATATGCTATCAACTATATGAATCATGGATGCTATGGTATATTTTGGAGAACCTTGTATATTTGTTACCTATTCAATTCATCGGTGTCTTCGCATTCACGGTGGAATTTGGTATATTTGTTACCCGAATATGGAATATTACTCTACTGCTGCAGGTAACACAACAAAATTCGGGGAAATATACTTTGGATGTGACATCAAAAGCTACATTCAATCGGAGCAAATATGAGATCACGAAAACTGCAGCAGTTCATCCGGTATCTGTTTTATTTTTACATGCATTTTAAATCTCAAATTTGCTTTGAAGTTTTCTCTTGAAGATGTTCATATGCCATATATTTACGCAGGGTAGAAGGTGCTACCTTTTTGATGAGTCTAAGGCGAATGTCCTTGCTATAGGTAGAGCTTTTCTGTTAGCAGGAAAACAACAATTACATGGAAAGGATCGGGTGGAGGTTGAATGCCACAAAATCCTGATTGACGAAGTAATAAAACCAAATTTCTATCTACCCATACGATTTGATGGTATGGAAACATTAGGACAAACTCTTGGAAAAGTGATTCCTTGGACAAAGTATGGTGTTAATCTTACTGAGCCTGCTAAGAAGGTTAGTTGCTTGGCTTGTTTGATTTGTAAGTCTAGTATACATAAACCAGTCTATAAATTATATGAATCACCGTTCCAAGTGTAAATTAAAGAACCTTGAAAAATAGAAATGTGTGTAACTTTCAAAAGTAACTAATAACTCTTTTAATCTTATGAAAAACCCTACCAGTAATTCACAACCAACTACTTCTCTGCGGAAGTCTGATGGATCTAAGAAGCAGTCTCCTAATCTTATGTTGAACACTACTAGTAATTCCCAACCAAATCCTCCAATATCTCTAGAGAAGTCGTGCACATCTACGGAAGAACCTCCGGCTAAGACATCTACTGGAGTATTTTTTTTTGATTTTTTTCTTCTTCGTAAATCTATATTGCTAATTCTAGCATCTTGTTTTTATGTGATGTTCATATGCCGTATCTCCGCAGAAATAAAAATACGAATTTTGGAATGGATCTAGGGGAAACGTCGTTGCTAGAGGTAGTATTTTACCTTCGGTGCCTAACCAGAAAATACATGGACAAGATCTTCCTAAACAATGTTATGTTGCCAATATTCTGGAGGTCATAGATCCATCTTTCGTGTTAACGGAACCAAGTGGGGAGTTTAAGTTATTAGGGCAAGATAAATATGGTTTTGTGGCGTGGACGAAAGATAACTGTTCTGTCTCTGATGACAAGGTTAGTTTCTTAGCTCTTTTGCTTTGTTAATCAAGTATATAAACTGTTTTACAAAAATCGTGTATTCAGTTTGATTAAAGAATAAGTACGAGACAGAAATATATTAACACCTAAACGAAACATGAATGCCAGTGTAAATTAGAAAATTAATATTTGGTTACGAATTTTATTATGGGCGTCAGCTGTGATGGCTCGGCCTTCAGTGAAGTTGGATTTATTACATTGTTGGAAAAATGACTTTTGTCTGTCTCTTGTTGAGAATTCACATGACAGGCGAGTTCGCCTTGGATTTAGAATATATATATATATATATATATAATACATTTAATCTCTTGCTGCAGGAAACTCCACAACATGGAAAACCTCACAACCAGAACCAGATTCTGAGAAGAAATTGGACAGTGAAAATCTGAATGAGGAGCACCTAGCAGTCAATCCACATTCGGGGAGTCATGCAGCCTCTGAAAAGATTTCTCAGAAGACTAAAAAGGTGCAGAGAAAGTTATCTGCACCAACTGTGCAGAGGGCATTGCAACTTTAAACTGCGCAGCAGAGGAAGACAAGGCTTGGCACGTTGAGAATGTCACAACCTGATCCATTGCGTGCAGAGACACCACCACCAAAAAAGTTGAAGAAAAACTCATGATATTTGGATAAATGATCTTTAATATTTTTCTTTTTCGGACGCTTTGAAAGTTGCTTTCATTTCTTGTTTCGTTTGCTAAATTTGTCATTTAGAAGAAGGTGATGTTTAAGAATTCTTTTATTACTTAGGTATTGGAATCATGAAGTAAATCAGATAATTACGAGTTTGAACAAGTAAAGTGTTACTGAAAGTAAAGTACTGCTATTTGACGATGTTAATGATAATGATCATTGCGTGGATTTGAATTAGAATGAGGAACCAGACTAATCTGACAAAGAACCAACCTAATCTGACAGAACCTGACTCATCTAACAAGTTCTTTGCTTTTTTTAACAGGGTTTTTGATGTGTGAACTTTTAGTTTACATATTTTTTAAGTACTGCACTAGATGCATGCTTTTTACGCTGATAGATAGGTTGACATTTATGTGGTGAATGATTCACGCTGAATATTTATGTTTTCTGGAAATGATGAACATGAAAATGGATGGGTTTAGTTTATTTATCTTTAGTAGCTTACTTTATGATTAGAAGAATACGTTTCCTACATAGGTGCCACTAACAATTTATACTTTACCTCCCTAAACCAAGAATAATACAGGAGACAACTCAGGTTAAAAATTTTAAGGAAAATATTATTCGAAATAGGAAAATAATTTTTTTCTATGGCCTCTTCTCGAGTTTCTTAGAGAGAGGAAACTAAATTTCAAAAATTTTGGGAAACAATTTTATCATAACTATCTACGATATATTCTCTCATAAAATAAAGGAAACTAACTATATTGGTTACACATCAAAATTTTGGAAATAAAAAAACAAAAACACCAAAAAACTTTTGTTTGACGTGCGATGAAAATGAATTTTACTGGGCGGGATGATTTCAAAAGGAAAATCAATTCCCTCCTGATGGGTTGGTTAAACTCTAAAAAGAAAAAGAAAGATGAGTTCGATCTACTTTTTTTCAGTTTTTATTACTCGATTCATTCTCTCTTTGAAATCATAATTCTGCTACTATCTCTAATCTTTACAAGGAACCTGCCTCTTCAGACTCGATCTTTGTTGTTGGTATTATTTCTACAACCGAATATTAAATTGATGTTAGATTTTTTATTCGATCTCATGGAATCAGATGTTAGATCTTATAGGTTTACTAGTTAAACATTATTTGGGTTATTATTCTATTACTTCTTATTGGTTTACAAGTTAAAGCATGATTAGGGTTTTTATTCTATTTTTACTATCTCTAATCTTTACAAGGAACCTACCTTTTCAGACTCGATCTTTATTGTTGGTATTATTTCTGCAACCCATTATCGAATGAATATTAAACTGATGTTATATTTTTTGTTCGATCTCATGGAATCAGATGTTAGATCTTATAGGTTTACTAGTTAAAGCATGACTAGGGTTTTTATTCGGCTGTATCAAAGAACAAGTTATTGACGATGAGAGGTGATTTTATTTTGTGACAACAATACTGTTTTAGGCTTAAGTTACATGCATGAAGTATTATAAGATTGAGGTAAGGATCTTTCTTTCATGTTACTTAGTTAGGATTTACTAGTTAGTTAGGCTTTACAAAACTTAACGATGTTAATTGTTTTCTCGGGTTTTTGTTATTGTTTGGGTTGGATTTAGATATAACTCTACTTTGATGGACGTTGTTGTGTCAATCATATATATATATATATATAAGGCTTCTCAAGATTTAATCATTTGAGTCTCTGTTACTTGACGAGCCTGTAACGTCTGCATTTTAAGTTGCCACTTTTAATGATACCATGTTGCTAGTTGGCCAATTTGACTACCATCTTCAAGCTAAAAATTGATAATCATTATGTGGTGCTTTAGTACTCTTGGCTTTTGTAACAAAAAGTTATATAAGTACCTTTCGCTTTGTGGATAACACAATATTCATAAGGATATTTTGTGTGTTGCAGTGATGTTTTAGCCTCAAGTTACATGCATCAATGAGTTCATGTTTTCTTTTCATATAATAGAAAAGAAGTGTAACACATGTAGCCTATCCTGTTAGGTTTAGCTAATATTTTCCAAAATAAGCTCAAATTCCTAACTGAGATGCATGTACGCACCTACACAGCTTTTTTCATGGAAGAAGATGATTACAACGTGCCCGCAGAGGAGGACCAATGGTATGATGAGGTGGGTTCTGATGGTGGCCGTAGAATTAAATTCAGTAGTTACCTAGGCTATTTGGCACGCGATATGGTTGGCATAAAACATTTATGTTGGAAGGAAGTCCCTGCAACAACAAACTAATATATGTGGGAGGAAATTCTGGTGTGCATATGCGGTTATCAATTCGTCGTTTTTGTTGTCGAACTGTGAGTCTGTGATGAACATACATTAGTTGTTATTGCAGTTTCATTATGAGGTGACCCATGAATATAAGCGAGCGGTCATGAAGCGTCTAGTTGTTCAACTGCGGGACTTCAGAAGGAAATTGTACAATAATCATGTAAAACCCTTCCTGGAAAGACCGGAAAAACTAAAAACTTTCCCCAGAGAGTACGAAACGGTAATGGACCAAGAAGACTGGGACGAATACCTTAAGTATGTACTAAAATCACATATATTTAAGGTATGGAGTACACATTGCTTTTTCTAATTTGTCTTTCGTTCTTATTGTCTATCCCAGCATACTAATGAAATTATTTTTATTTCCTCTACAAGAAAAATTCGTAGAAGGGAAAAGAGGCAATATCACAATCCAAGTTCCCATATCGGACGGGACGAGGAGGATACTCGGGATTAAAACTAAAATTAGTAAGTCTGTTGTCTTAAACCAGTTACATGATCTTAAGACCATATGACTGAAATATGATATCGACTACATGAATCACGGATGCTAGGGTATATTTTGTAGAACCTTGTATATTTGTTACCTATTCAATTCATCAGTGTCTTCGTATTCACGGTGGAATTTGGTATATTTGTTACCCGAATAGGGTCTAACAAGCAGTCTCATAATCTTATGCAGAACTCTACCAGTAATTCCCAACCAAATCCTTTAATATCTCTAGAGAAGTCGTGCACATTTATGGCATCACCTCTGTCTAAGACATCTAATGGAGAATGTTTTTTTTTCTTCGTAAATCTATATTGCTAATCCTAGCTTGTTCTTTTTATATGATGTTCATATGTCTTATCCATATTGCTAATCCTAGCATCTTCTTTTTATATGATGTTAATCAACTATATAAACTGTATTACATAAATCGTGTATTCAGTTTGATTAAAGAATAAGTACGAGAGAGAAATATATTAACACCTAAACGGAACATGAATTATAGTGTAAATTAGAAAATTGATATTTGGTTACAGATTTTATCATGGGCGTCAGCTGTGAAAAATGGTGCGGCCTTCAGTGAAGTTGGATTTATTGCATTGTTGGAAAAATGACTTTTGTGTGTCTCTTGTTGAGAATTCACATGACTGGCGAGTTCTCCTTGGATTTAATATATATATATATATATATATATATATATATATATAATACATTTAATCTCTTGTTGCAGGAAATTCCACAACATGGAAAACCTCATGAGCAACCAGAACCAGTTTTTGACTTTGAGAAGAAATTGGACATTGAAAAACTGAATGAGGAGCACCTCGCAGTCAATCCACATTCGGGGAGTCATGCAGCCTCTGAAAAGATTTCTCAGAAGACTAAAAAGGTGCAGAGAAAGTTATCTGCACCAACTGTGCAGAGGGCATTGCAACTTTCAGTTGCGCACCAGAGGAAGACAACGCTTGGCACGTTGAGAATGCCACAGCCTGATCCATTGCATGCAGAGACACCACCATCAAAAAAGTTGAAGAAAAACGCATGTTTTTTGGATAAATGCTCGTTAATATTTTTCTTTTGCGGACGCTTTGAAAGTTGCTTTCATTTCTTGTTTCGTTTGCTAAATTTGTCATTTAGAAGAAGGTGATGTTTAAGAATTCATTTATTACTTAGGTATTGGAATCATGAAGTAAATCAGATAATTACGAGTTTGAACAAGTAAAGTGCTATTGAAAATAAAGTACTGCTATATGACGATGTTAATGATAATGATATTTGCGTGGATTTGAATTAGAATGAGAAACCAGAGTAATCTGACAAAGAACCAGCCTAATCTGACTGAACCTGACTCATCTAACAAGTTCTTTGCTTTTTTAAACAGGGTTTTTGATGTGTGAACTTTTAGTTTACATATTTTTTAAGTACTTCACTAGATGCATGCTTTTTACGCTGATAGATAGTTTGACATTTATGTGATGAATGATTCACGTTGAATATTTATGTTTTCTGGAAATGATGAACATGAAAATGGATGGGTTTAGTTTATTTATATTTAGTAGCTTACTTTATGATTAGAAGAATACGTTTCCTACATAGGTGCCACTAAAAATTCATACATTACCTCCCTAAACCAAGAATAATACAAGAGACAACTCAGCTTAAAATTTTTAAGGAAAATATTATTCGAAATAGGAAAATAATTTTTTTCTATGGCCTCTTCTCGAGTTGGTTAGAGAGAGGAAACTAAATTTCAAAATTTTGGGAAACAATTTTATCATAACTTTCTACGATATATTCTCTCATAAAATAAAGGAAACTAACCATATTGGTTACACATCAAAAATTTGGAAATAAAAAAAGAAAAACACCAAAAATCTTTTGTTTGACGTGCGATGAAAATGAATTTTACTGGGCGGGATGATTTCAAAAGGAAAATCAATTCCCACCTGATGAGTTGGTTAAACTCTAAAAAGAAAAAGAAAGATGAGTTCGATCTACTTTTTTTCAGTTTTTGTTACTCGATGCATTCTCTCTTTGAAATCATAAATCTGCTACTATCTCTAATCTTTACAAGGAACCTACCTCTTCAGACTCGATCTTTGTTGTTGGTATTATTTCTACAACCGAATATTAAATTGATGTTATATTTTTTATTCGATCTCATGGAATCAGATGTTAGATCTTATAGGTTTACTAGTTAAAGCATGATTAGGCTTATTATTCTATTACTTCTTATTGGTTTACAAGTTAAAGCATGATTAGGGTTTTTATTCTATTTTTACTATCTCTAATCTTTACAAGGAACCTACCTTTTCAGACTCGATCTTTATTGTTGGTATTATTTTTGCAACCCATTATCGAATGAATATTAAACTGATGTTAGATTTTTTGTTCGATCTCATGGAATCAGATGTTAGATCTTATAGGTTTACTAGTTAAAGCATGACTAGGGTTTTTATTCGGCTGTATCAAAGAACAAGTTATTGACGATGAGAGGTGATTTTATTTTGTTACAACAATATTGTTTTAGGCTTAAGTTACATGAATGAACTATTATAAGATTGAGGTAAGGATCTTTCTTTCATGTTACTTAGTTAGGTTTACTAGTTAGTTAGATTTTACAAAACTTAACGATGCTAATTGTTTTCTCGGGTTTTTGTTATTGTCTGGGTTGGATTTAGATATAACTCTACTTTGATGGATGTTGTTGTGTCAATCATATATATATAAGGCTTCTCAAGATTTAATCATTTGAGTCTCTGTTACTTGGCGAGCCTCTAATGTCTGCATTTTAAGTTGCCACTTTTAATGATACCATGTTGCTAGTTGGCCAATTTGACTATCATCTTCAAGCTAAAAATGGATAATCATTATGTGGTGCTTTAGTACTCTTGGCAGAAGATGATTACAACGTGCCCGCAGAGGAGGACCAATGGTATGATGAGGTGGGTTCTGATGGTGGCCGTAAAATTAAATTCAGTAGTTACCTAGGCTATTTGGCCCGCGATATGGTTGGAATAAAACATTTATGTTGGAAGGAAGTCCCTGCAACAACAAAACAATATATGTGGGAGGAAATTCTAGTGTGCATATGCGGTTATCAATTCGTCGTTTTTGTTGTCGAACTGTGAGTCTTTGATGAACATACATTAGTTTTTATTGCAGTTTCATTATAAGGTGACCCATGAATATAAGCGAGCGGTCATGAAGCGTCTAGCTGTTCAACTGCGGGACTTCAGAAGGAAATTGTACTATAATCATGTAAAACCCTTCCTGGAAAGACCGGAAAAACTAAAAACTTTCCCCAGAGAGTACGAAACGGTAATGGACCAAGAAGACTGGGACGAATACCTTAAGTATGTACTAAAATCACATATATTTAAGGTATGGATTACACATTGCTTTTTCTAATTTGTGTTTCGTTCTTATTGTCTATCCCATCATACTAATGAAATTATTTTTATTTCCTCTGCAAGAAAAATTCGGAGAAGGGAAAAGAGGCAATATCACAGTGCAAGTTCCCACATCGGACGGGACGATACTCGGGATTAAATCTAAAATCATTATATGAAGAGATTAGTAAACCAGTTTAGGCAATATCACAATCCGAGGAGGATACTTGGGATTAAAACTAAAATTAGTAAGTCTTTTATCTTAAACCAGTTACATGATCTTAAGACCATATGACTGAAATACGATATCGACTACATGAATCACAGATGCTAGGGTATATTTTGTAGAACCTTGTATATTTGTTACATATTAAATTCATCAGTGTCTTCGCATTCACGGTGGAATTTGGTATACTTGTTACCCGAATAGGGTCTAACAAGCAGTTTCCTAATCTTATGCAGAACTCTACTAGTAATTCCCAACCAAATCCTTTAATATCTCTAGAGAAGTCATGCACATTTATGGCATAATCTCTGCCTAAGACATCTAATGGAGAATTTTTTTTTTCTTGGTAAATCTATATTGCTAATCCTAGCTTGTTATTTTTATATGATGTTCATATGTCGTATCCATATTTCTAATCCTAGCATCTTCTTTTTATATGATGTTAATCAAGTATATAAATTGTTTTACATAAATCGTGTATTCAGTTTGATTAAAGAATAAGTATGAGATAGAAATATATTAACACCTAAACGGATCATGAGTGCCAGTGTAAATTAGAAAATTGATACTTGGTTACGGATTTTATAATGGGCGTTAGCTGTGAAAAATGGCGCGGACTTCATTGAAGATGGCTTTATTACATTGTTGGAAAAATGACTTTTGTCTGTCTCTTGTTGAAAATTCACATGACAGATGAATTCGCATGGATTTAGGATATATATATATTTATAATACATTTAATCTCTTGCTGCAGTAAACTCAACCGCATGGAAAACCTCATAAGCAACCAAAACCAGTTTTAGATTCTGAGAAGAAATTGGACAGTGAAAAACTGAATGAGGAGCACCTAGCAGTCAATCCATAATCGGGGAGTCATGCATGCAGCCTCTGAAAAGCTTTCTCAGAAGACTAAAAAGGCGCAGAGAAGGTTATATGCACCAACTATGCAGAAGTCATACCAACTTTCAGATGGGAAACAGAGGAGACAAGATTTGGCGCGTCGAGAATGTCACAAACTGATCCATTGCATGCAGAGACACCATCATTAAAGAAAAACTGATGATTTTTGGATAAATGCTCTTTAATTTCTTTTTTTGCAAACAAAAGCTCAATTTTTTTTACTGTATTATTAATAATAATATGAATTTTTGGCATATATGAATTTCAAATTTAACCACAATCTATAAAGTATATAAGAGAATTTGGATAGTGCCAGGTGGATGGTTTAGATGCGTTATATCTGAACGGCTTAGAGGCGTCACACGCGTAATACATTCGAGATTAATTGGCGTGGCTAAACATAACATAAAGACACATTAAGCACATATAAATTGTCGTGGCTAAATATCGTATAAAGCACGTTATATGGCGTGTCTATAGGTTATCCGATGAACGGCTCCCAACGTTACATGTGGACGGTCAACGTTACATCTGAACGGTCAATATTGCATCATCTAAAATGAGATCCAACAATTCCTAATACGGCCACGTGGATCAAGGTAATTGTAAATTGGCATGGCTAAATATCACATATATAGCCACACTCTATAGGGCGTGTCTATAGGATATCCAATGAACGGCTCACAACGTTACACGTGGATGGTAAATGATGCATATAATTGGACGGTCAATATTTCATATCTAAAATGAGATCCAACGATTCCTAATACGGCCACGTGGATCAAGGTAATTATAAATTGGCATGGATAAATATCACATATATAGCCACGCTCTATGGGGCGTGTCTATATGATATCCAGTGAACGACTCACAACGTTACACGTGGACGGTGAAGGATGCATATAATTGAACGGTCAATATTGCATCATCTTAAATGAGATCCAAAAATTCCTAATACGTCCACGTGGATCAATTTAATTGTAAACTGGCGTGGCTAAATATCACATATATATCTACGCTCTATGGGGCATGTCTATAGGATATCCAATGACACGTGGACGGTAAAGGATGCATATAATTGAAAGGTCAATATTGCATCATCTAAAATGAGATCCAACGATTCCTAATACTGCCACGTTGATCAAGTTAATTGTAAATTGGTGTGGCTAAATATGACATATAGCTACGCTCTATGGGGCGTGTCTATAGGATATCCAATGAACGGCTCACAACATTATATGTGGATGGTATTCAACGGTTACTAATACATCCACGTAGATGAAGTAAGTGAAATTGGCGTGGCTAAAACATAACATAAAACCACGTTAAAACTATAAGGCATGTCTATTGAATAACCAATGGCTACGCCAAAACGCAATTTGCGTGTCTAAAGTAAACCAAATAGCCATGTCATAAAGCAATTTGCGTGTCTTTAGTGAATCCAATAGCAACGCCATAAAGAAATTTGCGTGTCTATAGTGAATCAAATAGCCATGCCTAATGCAATGTGGATGTCTATATTGAACCAAATAGCCACGCCATAAAGCAATTTGCGTGTCTATAGTGAATCAAATAGCCACGCCTAATGCAATTTTCGTGTCTACAGGGAACCAAATAGCCACGCCAAAACAATAAATCGAGTGTCCATAGAGTACCAGTACTAAAGTCTTTTATGGACTATATAGCTACGCCTTTTTGGATCTTGCGTGTCTATTACATGCAGAAATAGGCACGCATGGCTGGCGTGGCTTTAATCTACCTAAATCCACGCCGATAACCCTAAAACCACGCAAGCAAAAGACAGTCCACCTCCAAACCAAAGTGGCATGTCAAAACCCCTATGGACACGCCCATTTGGCGTGGCTAAAGGGTCTTCGTGTACTAGTGTAGCATGAATCTTTATCAGTTATATAAATCTATCCGAAGTTTTAATCATAATCGTTTTTTTTAACTATTTCTAGGGTTTATGATTGATTAATTAGATTGTTTGGAGTGCACGCTGGATTAATCTTTTGATCATTCTATTGATAGTAAAGGGTTAGGACATCCGTGTAATTGTTGAATAATCCTTGCACAAGTAGAGAACGCGAGACCTTGCAGAGGGATTCTTTGGATCAATCGTGTATGAAGACAACACTAGTAAGTGGACCTTGCGCGAAGAGTCTAACTGCTAGGATCAACCTAAGTTCACATAACTTAAACTTCTGATTGGGTTACAACTTGAGTGCGCTACTTCTTGGTGGTTCGGTTAGATAGAACTTAATATGCGAGCGTTTCGGTATCCGGTTACATAAGTGACTTTAGGGATATCACTGCTCTAGTTGCTTTCCTACGATTGGTGATGAATTGTTTTAACAAAGATACATAAGTATACTATTAATTGAGTCAACGTTTGGTAACGGAGAAGGACTCATTGATTATCGCTTTCATCTTATTCTCGTTTTATTCTTTTTATTTACTTTAAACGAAAACCCCTTTTGTGTTCTCCTTTGTTTTGATAATATGAATAACTTATCAATTCCACAGCTCTCTGTGGTAAGGATCCTTAGTACTGCTATATTACTAGTTAATTAATGGGAAAAATATCGATTAATTTGTTGTGGTTACGACACACATCAATGAACATCCTCCAGTTTGTGACATGTTCGATGTCTCGAATATTTTATATAAAATATGTAGCAATAAGTTGTTGAGTGAGTCTTGAATAATTATTCTGACCAATCACGCGCAAGCTAGGAGGCGAGTAGTCATGAAACTTGCCGCAAAGAATAGCATGTGACACCATTAAGTTAAATAAATAAGTTATTTGTGAAGCCGATACTCATAAAATATTGTATGTATTTGATGCATGTAAAGCATCTCTTTTAAGCGAGCAACTCAAAAATAATTGATGCATGTGAAGCATCGTTATATAAATCCTGCCTAAATTATTCGCAGAGCTTAATGTCTTAAAAGGAGCATGAACTACCATTTCCGAGAAGCTACTAGGATCCATTCACGCATGGGCAGGCCGGTTGAACCTTATAAGAGAGTAACGCCTGGCGACCACGACGACATATTATTGGTCGCTTAAGTTTTGATCTAGGCCGGTCAATTCGTCTAGCGAAGTTGGACGGTCGAGATGATTTGCGACATTTAAAGGTCGCTGTTGAATTTATTAAAATCCTTAAATGCGGCGCGGCTAGCCACTTTCGGGTGACCGTTTGGGGTCCATATAGGCAATCCATGGCTTGGAAGATTGCGGCTTATGGAAGGAGGGTGGTTGGTGATCATGGCCACATCTTGTTGGCCGCCTAAAATAGGAGTTAGGCCGGCCGATCCTACTGGCGAAGTTTGGTGGCCGAAATGATTTGCGGCAGTTAATGGATGTCGTTGACTTAATTTAGGTTTTAAAAGTCGTGCGACAAACCTATTTTGGGCCAACGATTTTTGGTGTTGGCGGCATGCTATGGATTATTCGACCAGCCAGCACTTGAAAAGGTGAGGGTACCCAAATATACCTCAAACCAAAACTTTTCCTACCAATAAGTCCTTTCTCAGAAAGTGATTGTCTATGGATATGAGATCGAGACAATACAAAAAATCGGTTCACACTCTGTGTGATCGTCTATGGATACGAGATCGAGACAATACAACAACAAAGTGTGTTTACTTGATAAATAGGTTCGGACTTAACCAAACTCAATAGGATTTCTTATGAAGTAAATATGATATTAACGTTTGTATAATTTACTTTAATTATAATAAAACAATTATAATGCGGAAATATAAAGTAAATGAAAGAGCAAGATTTTGTTAACAAGGAAACTGCACATGCAGAAAAACCCCGGGACCTAGTCCAGAATTGAATACCCTCAGGATTAAGCCGCTACACAAATCTATACTAACTTCGCATAGTTGAGACCAAGTACCCAACTCTATAGTATACCTAGTTCAGTTTGTATTCCACGCTTCGTACTTGGAACAATCCCTTTGGTTCGTATCCAAACAGTAAAGGAACAAGAAATCTGTCTGGCAACAACTCTATTCAACAAGGAGATATGAGTCGGACAAAGGCTCTTCCATTTATCTTAACATAAACTCCTTCGTGTTGATGCCGATCTACTTCAATCAATCAATCTAATCTACCACAAGGATAAACCGATTATCAATTGGATCCTCTTTTCCCAAACAAGTATTGTGCACACCAAAGATTACAAAAGTCAGATCTTCAATATCTTCTTTGTCTTCAAATCTTCTTTGATTTTCAATAAACACTTGCATACAATCACCTGAATCTTCTTGTGATCAATCACACACAGAACAGAGTCTGTTAATAATGGATTATCACAATATCGTCTTTAGATCTACAAACAGTCTAAAGATCCCTGTCAAAACTCTGAACTAGTTTGAGTGAATCTTATATCAAAAGAGAAGATTCTCAAGCATAAACAAACTAGGTGCAATCAGATTTCAACAACTGTTAGTCAATCAAATCAATCGAAAACAAAGATAAACCACAATTATCTAGTTTCCCACCAACGGGTCGCGTTAGAGCTTCTCAATCCCAAAGAAGACTTTAAAACGAGCGGCCGTAAGAGATTTCACCTAATTAGAATACTCTCCTCTCCGATAGGCGGCTACACCAGTAACAATGACAAAAGAGGAAGTCAAATTGTTATGAAGGATTAGATTGCTAGAGAAGGCAAACTTCGGTATTTATAGACAAGGAAGTGTGGACACCAAAGAATTTCCAAAACCGAGAATATTCTCAAGATACTCATAAATGCACATATTCGGTTTTCATAATTCCTGGAAATGCTCTTTCCAAAAATATAATCGAAACCTCTTGGAAAATATAATTAGTAAATGCACATTACCTATTCCGTAAGTTTCCTTCCAAGATAAATTAATAACCTTAATTAAAAGATTCTTAACTTATATGTTTTGATCCTGGGATTCTCTTCCATTTAGCCTTTAAGGAATATCTCTGAACAATTATAGAAATACGCATTTAGCACGTGTTCAAAGTTTGTCGACATCTTTACTTTGTAAGTTCTCTTTCACACTTACAATCTTGAAACCGATTTGCCACACTTCCAAACAAGTTTAGAATTGGTTCATCTGACTTTCAAGAACTATGTGACAGATCAAACCAAACATTCAATCACAATCATGGACTTGAGGTTCTACCAAAACAAGTTTCGGTTCTACCTCCATGTGAGTGCTAAGCATAGTCACACTAGCTTACAAAAGATATGGTTGACTAGGTACTAAGATCGTTTCCCCACATATATATGGTGTCTAACTCATATGTGTTGCACCCCTTCACAGGATCGGTTCCTCTTTCTTCTGTAAATGTGTTGCACCCCATACAAGGATCGGTTCCCCTTATATGTATTGCACCCCATACAAGGATCGGTTCCCCTTCACCCCTTACAAGGATCAGTTCCCCTTCACCCCTTACTAGGATCGGTTCCCTTTCACCTCTTACAAGGATCGGTTCCCCTTCACCCCTTACTAGGATCGGTTCCCTCCACCCCTTACAAGGATCGGTTCCCTTTCCATAGAAGTTCAATATCCGGTCATACCAAGGTGATTACTTAAGATTGGTTTTACTAATAAAAGTTCTACCAATACAAAAGTCAGGCCATTGTGAATTAGTTCTACCAAGAACACAACAAGTTGTGAGCGTTTCTACTCTATCACACATATTGGTTGTTCATAAGATATGCAATGAATAACACCAATAACGCTCATCAATTTCCTTTTCGGTTCACAAAACAAGTCTATGAACTTAATTCCTTGGAACACATGTAAACATTGTTCCCTAAGATGAAATCCTCACCTTATACCCATACATAATCACAATAACATTCAAATGATTATGGTGATGTCTTATCTACAAAGTTTAATGGTTAAGCAATAAACCTCGTATTTTATTCCTTAATACTATCTCTATCTAGAGTTTTTTTTTTTGAAAACTACCCATGGCAAAGGCACACTGGGTGGTGAATTTTATTAAAATCATGAAAAAAGAAGAGGGGGACTAGGCCTTACCTCCAAAAAGACAAGAAAAGGAAGAAAAGAAAGCAAAAACAGGACTAGCAACTACATATTACAAAATCTATAATGAAATTCCCACGAGAGACAATGCATAACCAAAAGAGAAGACACACATCATCCTAAATTTAGATGCAATCTTATATCTCTCGTAAGCCCTCACGAAACTATAACTCGTCCACTAGGGACACCTAGGGGTTTAAAGTCTTGTTATTTATGCTAAAAGTAACCGTAGCCTCGACGACACGGATTTGTTGTATTTTAGTTTGGTTTTGTTTGCTCGAGGACTAGAAAAGTCTAAGTGTGGGGGAATTTGATAGGTGCCTAAAATCATCTCTCTAAGTATAGCTTGGTTATGCTTTCTTAGCTAGTTTTCTTACGAAATTGCATTATTATTTTTCTTTTATATTTTATGGGAATTTTGGAGCTTATTCCCGAAAAAGAACAAGAAATCGTCCAATTTTCTAAAAGAGAGGCGGCATTGTCATCGCATGGATTACGGGCAGTCGTGTCGGTGTCAAGAAGCATTAAACGAAACCATAAAGAATTACTGGAGGTAGCCAAGAAAGGCAGCCATTTGATTCTAATCAGGTTTCTGTAGGCACTCGCTCAATTACTAAGGGCTACCTGCCTATCCTTTATACCCAGCAAGAACAAAACTAGGTGGAAGAGTCCACTTCAGACCATAAGTTCTTCTCAATGCAAGAGTTGCACGAGTTCTTACAGCCGAACCAACTCCTTCACGTCGGCAAGATCAGGTCAGATGGGTTGTAGAGAGGTTTCAGAGGTCAAGACAAGAACGGAGAAAGTAGTTCGAAATTGTACAGAGTTTAATCAACGAGAAAACAAGAAATGTACTGTCGTTCGAATTGAGAGGATGGATGGAAGAGATTGATGGAAATTCAGAATTGATTTTGAGTTCTGAACTGAATTGAATGAATGGGTATGTTTATGGACTTGAATTGTGCAGGGAAGGAGATTAAAGGGTCATAGAAATCGATGGGAACTTCATGTCCGTATCAGCAGAAGAAACGCACATTGATTATTCGACGAAAGTCCTGAAAGGACAGAGCTTGGCAATGGTCGAGTCTGAAATTGAATGAGAAAAGAAGGTTCAATGGTGGATTGCTGAGAAACAAGTCACTGCTGCCATTTGCGATGGTGACTACTGGTGGTGATGCTGCCAGTGAACATGGACGGTGTGGAGAACATGGGTTGGCTGCTGTCGATTGAAGATTTAATGAGCATGTCGGAGGTTTGCAGGGACAGTGTACGATGAGTGGAGCTGGAATTTGGTTTGATTGGCCGCCAGCGATTGATGAAGCTCTCTGCCAATGTTAGTGACGAGACTGAATAATAAATTAATGGTGGTGCTCGAGTCTGTTGATTGAAGAGAAAACAGCGACGGTGATTAATGGAGCTGGCATTATTGGGTTATCGGAGTTGATAACAGACTCGGGTTATGTTTGATTCCACGATGGCAGTGTTGCTGCTGCCGATGGGAAATTATGAAAGCCATTCGAGTTTGGTTTCTCTTGGTGATCGGCAGTAGATGACGAGAACTTCAGCAAAACTGTGATGATTATGACTGAGATTTTTCTGTGACATGGGATGATGATCGGTACTGTTGCTGGCAGCAACGATGGAGCCTGTTTGTTTGCGGCGGACGGAGGAGAAATAGATGGTTAAGGGTCTGCAATGGAGTCGGGAAGAAGAAGATGGAAATGGGCTATCAGTTTCACAAAACTGACAAGCCAAGAACGATAATGGGCTGGGCTTCTACAGCTGCTGCACGAGCTCAATAGGCAGTACGTATGCGACTTCTTTGCATGGCCAGACTTGGCCGTGACTTTGGAAATTTGGCCAGAGTTTGCAACCTACTTTTCAGGGGGTATGATGCACGGACGCAATTCTTAAGGAGGTGCACTTTCCTATTTTTGCTAGGTTTCCTAGTTTTCTTCAAGAAGAGGTTACAAAACTCTATATATTGAGAAGCCTAGATACAATTAGGGATATCTTCTTTTCACCGGTTTTCTCCCCCTTAGGGGGAGAACTATATCTTTTCTATATTTTTTTTATTGTAAGGATGAATTCAAATTTCTAATTGTGAAGCTCAATTATTTACAAGTTTGTTTCAAGTTTTAAAGTGATTCATTCTGGATTGTTTTTACTATATCGAAGGATTATGATTGATTCTTAGATTGGTTTGGGTGCGCAACTAGATTAGTCTATTAATCATTCTAATGCTAGTAGAGAGTTGAGTCGATCCGTAATTGTCTCTCATCTCCTGCACAAGTAGAAATTGCGAGACCTTGCGGAGGGATTCTGTGGAGCAATTGCGAGTAAAGACAACACCAGTAAGTGGACCAAGCGTACCTAGTTTAACTGCTGGGATCAAACCTAAATTCACAAATCTTAATGCGTTCGTGGAATTACATCGTGTAAGCGAACCTCAAGGTGGTTCTGTTGAATAGAATCCGGTAGTCGAGCGCTTTCGTATCCGGTGATACAAGGAGATTTGGGGATAGCTAAGCGTACCTGCTTTCCTACGGTTGGTGACAATTGTTTCTAACAAGAGATAAATGGGTACAATGTTGAGTTAACGGTTAGTAATGACGAAGGATTTCTTCATCCTCTTTATCTTATTATCCTTTTTATCCTTCTTTTATGTATTCGCTGATTAAGATAACATATCAATTGCATTAATCTTCGTGGGAACGATCCTTACTACCATTATATTATTATTTAATTAGTCGGAAATATCTAATTATTTTGTTGAGTAAACGACGCTCATCAATTGACTTTTGACAACTACAAACGCAAACCCTATGCAATCATGTATTTGATGGAAAATAGGATGTGATCGTTTGTTTTGCAAGGATAAAGTCTATTATGTCACTTTGTGATGCAAAGATAGAATTGATCCTTGTGTATCCACGGTTTTGGTCTCAATTGATCTATCTTATGAAAAACCGTGAAGGCTCCGTTATGTGTCTTATGTTGAGCAGCTTACAACTAAGTCGATTACTCTTGGCTTTGTTGGTTGTTCCATGAGATGTTATATGTTGAGCATACGAAATTAAATTAATCGACTAGTTTGGTTATTTAGTTTTGTACTCCATAAGTCTTCTTTTCTTCTTACTTTTGTTGAGCACATGTACGGTTAGGTGTGTCAATCCTTTGATACCTTAACCGGGGTTCCATAATCTCTTATGTTGAGCCCAAAATAATTAAATTGATTACTTCGGTGATTAGTTTGGTTGTTTGTTATCCAATTAGATTAATTATAGGTTCACTTGTAATTAATCTAGTTGAAGTTTCAAATATTCCACAAATTCTTGTGTTGAGTATTTGAAAGACTGTTGTAATCATGATCCTTTGTGGTTATAGTAGTCACTCTTATATATTCCGTAAGGTTCTTTTTATGTTGAGTATATGAACGGTTAAGTTGGTTATCTCCGTATGATTAACTTAGTCGTAGCTCGTTGCTCCGTGAGTTTACTTATGTTGAGCATTTTTAATGAAATTGATCATTTTTGTGGTTTTGATTTAATTTATTTTATCAATCGAGTTGATCATGGGTTTACTTGTGGTTGATTTGGTTGAGTTTGGATATAAAAGATCATTCTTTTTGATAAAGCGGGGTCTAACAACACCACCCAATATTTTGATTAGCAATCTGTATGGAAAATCTCCGAAACACTCTACTAGAGAATCAACTAGACAACTAGACTCAATCTAGAATATAGTGTCTCAAGGAGTGAATATCTCTATCTCTCAACTTGATTTTTACTCAAGCTAAAATCAATAGAGATTCTTTATCAAAGAGACATAACTTGGACGATATCGAAAACCAATATCCAAGTGTTAATCAATGAAATCAACAATCACAAGATTGAATCTCTAGTTGATTAAGCTTAACGCACAACCTGTATTATTTCAATTATATAAACAAATATAATGCGAAAAAGAAATAATACGGACCCCAGAGATTTTGTTAACGAGGAAACTGCAAATGCAGAAAAACCCCGGGACCTCGTCCATATTAGATACACATTATGTTAAGCCGCTACAGACACTAGCCTACTACCAATTAACTTCGGACTGGACTATAGTTGAACCCATATCAGTCTCCCACTAATACAAGGTACAGTTGAACCCATACACCTCTGATCCCAGCAGGATACTATGTACTCGATTCCCTTTGCTGATCTCACCCACAAAAAAGAGTTGCTACGACCCAAAATCGCAGGCTTTACAAATAAATAAATCTGTATCACACAGAAAAGTCTATTCAAAGGATAAATATGTCTCCCAAAGATAAACCCTAGTTTGTTCTGTTTTTTGATATAATCAAGGTATCACATGAACCAATTGATTAATCAGGTCTTATATTCCCGAAGAACATCCTAGATAAATCAATCACCTCTCAATACTCAATTCATGAATACACAAGAAGAATATCGAGGATCACGAACAGTGAGACGAAGATGTTCGTGACTTCTTTATTTTACCTATTGGAGAACTCAAACGTTCTCAAGCCAATAAAATTGATTGTACTCGTACGATAGAAAAGTAAGATCAGATCACACAACTACGATAAAAGTAGTATCGGTCTGGCTTCATAATTCCAATGAAGTCTTTAAGTCGTTACCCGAATTTGAAGAAGAAACTCAAGGGTTAATGGAGATCGATTCTAGCGAGCGCACTAGTATCACACAAGAAAGGTGTGTGGGGATTAAGTTTTGCTCTAGCTAGATGTCTCCTATTTATAGCCTTTCAAATCAGGGTTTTTACTTAAGAATTAAGTAAACATTATTCACCGTTAGATGCTACCTGATTTAGATCCAAGCCAATATCTCTCAACCGTTAGATCGAAAGACAAATCTTGCCAAACACACTTGTAGACGTTTTCCAAGTTCGTGAGAACCGGCTCAAACGTACACATACATGTTAGTTCAACATAGTAACCAAAAGGAAACCATATGAGTTCCTCATATTAACCAGGTTCCTCATTCATCATAACTACTTCACTTGACTCAAACGAACTAGTTAGAGAGTCATTCAATTGTTATGAGATCTTATGCAACTACACAAGACACAATTGAACTCTAGATGATTTCGATTCGATTGAATCGGCTCGATGAACATTATAGCCACGGTTTGCATTAAGCATTCCTTAGTAATTTAATGTTTATGTTCATAGCACATCTTTAGATTACAACCACTTAAGTACACAAACAAGTTCGTGGACTTAAGCATCGGTTTTGAGTTTTCCAAAACTCAGCAGAAATTCTCGGTTCGAGAACTTCCGCCAGTTCGCGGACTTGGTCACACAAACGAGTTTCGAAAATCCCAGCAGAAATTCTCGGTCGAGAACTTCTGTTAGTTCGCGGACTTGGCAAGCCAATTCCACAATCCTACCGAATACACTTTCTCAACAAAGTTTAAAGAACTTCGGATCAAGGGTTATGTAATCTTAATCTCATTTCAATCATTGAGACCTTATGTTAGAACGCTATCCCAATCGTTATTCACAGATCGTCTTCACGTCGGAGCAATTCTAAAACTAAGCGATTGAAAGATGAAGATAAACTTAGTCAAAGCGAAAAGCTTTACCAACACATGTATTTCGAGAAAAAGATAAGCATTGAATACTCAGCTCGAAATACCAAATGTGTTTGATCTAGTCTATATAGCGTACGACTTTTTTCTCATAAGAAGTAGGAGATAGAATATATAGACTTTTGAGTGACAGATAAGTTCAAGTCTTCACATACCTTTTTGTTGATGAAGTTCCACGGTTCGTTGGTGTAGATCTTCGTTGTTGTCGTTGAATCGCCATGAGGTCATTGAGCTCAACTACACTTTTCCTTTACTAGTCCGAGATTTAGCTAATAGGCTAGATATCAAGACTTTATAGTTTTGATCACTAACATTGACAAGCATGCTTGATATAACAACCCATGCGAGTTCGACCGATCTATGCTCTAACACATTTGATTTTTGGTGTCCAAATAAATCCTTATTTTCTTTTGAAATTAAGGTCGCTTATGTTGTTCTCTTGGGAATGACATAATATGGGGGAGAGTTCTTTTGAACTTGTGCTTAATGGTAATATCTTGCGGGGAGTGCGGATGTGGAATTTTTTAGGTGTTATCTTGTATCTTAAAACTCCTTGATGAATGATGTTAACTTCGTCTATAAGGTTGCATCTATATTTAATATGATGCGTGTCTTCTATTTTGGTTATGCAATGTCTCTCGTGGAAATCTCATTATGAACCCGCTCTTTACCTTTGCCAATTTTATTGACAAAAACGGGGAGAAATATTGTAGCTCATACTACATAATACATATGGTTTTCGGATCATTGTGTAAGGGGGAGTGGTTTCCATGATCGAGATAGAGTATCGACTAAGGAGGAGTGATACACATCACCATAGTATTATTCTTAAAGTCGTGATGCAATTGGACTTTGATATTCATAACAGTACTATGCTATTGTTTAATATTCAGTAATTTCGATAGATGGGTGAGAAACAAATCTAAACCCTAAACAAATGTACTGCGCGGGAGTACTTTAGATTCGAGAGATCAATCTGTACAAATCTGGTCTAAACCAAGAAATGGTCGTTCCAGATTTGCTTCGGTCACCAAGTGGAGGACAAGGGATGGTTTAGGGAGGTAATCGAAGAGAATGTTGAGACCAGAACAGTTCTGGAAGAGCAGTACTCGACTTGTATCTGAAGATGAAAGCTTTGAGAAATCTAGTAAAGTTTTCTTTCTGAGTATTGTATTTCTCTGTGACCAAAAACTTGTGTCTTGGTGGAAATAGGTAAGACCTATTTATACAAGTCTAAGTGAAACGTACTCTGGCCTCATAAGAAAAGAAACAGATGAGTTAACGAGAAGAGGTGGTAACGCCTGATATTGATGGGATTTGATGGAATTGATGTTCCATAATTAAAGAATGTTTCACCATTACTTCCTGCATTTACTAACCGTTTTATTCTTAGTGCACTGTCTTGAAACGGGCATTTGTGTATGTCGCACGTTGTAAACCGCCAAACCAAAACCCTAAAGAGAATCCCCCAGTTTGTGACATGTGTTGATGCCTCGAGTGTTTTCGTGAAAAACGTGTAGCATGTTGCTAGCGACCTTCGACGGTCGAGATTTTGCACGATAAGAAGCGTGGCCTTTGATGTAGGCGTGGCATGCCAAGGTGCAAGTGTTTGCACGGTATGGTATGTCAAGTTGCAGGCATTCGCATGGTATGTGCCAATGGCGCGTGTGATAGCGTTGGACCTAGGTTGCACGGCATCGTACTGCCAAGTTTCAAGCGTCACATGGCATGTGCCAATGGCGCGTGTGGAGACTTTGTCTCTAGGTTGCACGGCTTGACATGCTAGGCTGCAAGCGCCACTTTGGCATGTGCCAATAGCGTGTGTGGCGTCTTGGCCCTAGGTTGCACGGTTTGGCATGCTAGGATGCAAGCGCCACTTTGGCATGTGCCAATGGAATGTGTGGCGGCATGGACCTAGGTTTCCATGGCATGGCATGCTAGTTTTGCAAGCACCATTTTGGCATATGACAATAGCGTGTGTGGCGGCTTGGCCCTAGGTTTGCACGGCATGGCATGCTAGGTTTGCAAGTGCCACTTTGGCATGTGTGGCGGCTTGCCCTAGGTTTGTACGACATGGCATCCTAGGTTTGCAAGTGATTGAGATTTTTCGTAGTAGTAAAAGGGTTGTCGTTCACTCGGACTTGTAAAGATTAAAGTTTTCTAAAATAATAAATAAATGATTTTTAACAAAAATATTCGGCCGTTTTTCATTTTCAAGTGGTTCAGAATTTAATTCTAGGCGATTATAGTTCAAAACAAAACAAATTTTACCTCTATTTTTTGCCAAAGTAGATTCAATAAAATATTATTTGTATTTTATGAGCATGACGCATCAAGAATCCATAGGACTAAGCATGCTCCATCAAATAAAATCACAAGTAATTAATTAAAATCTTAATTCAATTAAAATTGGTGCAAAAAATAAATAAAGAATTATTTAAATTACCACATGGATGAAACACAACTTTCTCCGTTGTCCCAATGCTTGGGTTTAGCTCATCATGGTGAAATACCTCTCAAAATATTTTATTAAGCTCAAATGGTGTTTACAGTGAAGAGAAAATGGTGAAAATCAGGAAACTGCCACGCTTATAAGCGTTACAGAATCACTGTTACAGAACGATATAAATGAAGTGTTGTTTAACCGTTGCATACGACCCTCGGTGAAGTGTCGTTTCCACTATTGAAGAATGACTGCTGTTGCAAGTATGTTCTTCGTGTTCTTCATGTTCTTCATGAACAGTAGCAGCAACAAAGAAAATTCATGATTCTTCCTCTGCAGCCTTCTATCTTCTCCTCCCAACACTCGACACCCTTATTTGAGTCATGTAGCTCTTATTTATACACTACAGGCGCATTTAATCTCCTCAAATTGCCTCAAATTCTCACGCAATAAAGAGAAAATATTTTGTATATTTTCTTTCCATATTACAGGATTTGCTTCCTGTTTTATATCCTTCATGCGTCTGCTGGTGTCATCCTCCAATCGAATATTCTTCCCCACATCCCAACATGTTTCAAACACGTTTAGGTCACAAGATTTCTTCCCTGATATAACCCAATCTCGTGAAAAGCCTTCTCCGTGCACGAGCTTCTCTGATTTCTTCTTGTGAATTATCTAGCCAATTTTGTTCGAAACCACCACTTACACCGTTCCTGTCACGCTCAATCACATCATCCCAACGGATTTCAGCCATTGAATCACTCTGAAAGACCCCCAAAATTCGAACTCTAAACACCGTGAATACCCATATTTTCCCGTCTTTTTTTTCTGTTTTCAAATTTTGGAAGAAAGGGACCTCCCCTTTATCCATTCTTGGGGTCCCTTTAGCAATTGGGGTGGAAATAGTAATTTTGGGGGTGAAAATATTAATTTTTTGGGTGCTTTTAACAACTCCTCTGGGTGCTGTTAGCGCATTTCTGGGGTGCCTTTAGTACTTTATTCCGGGGGTGTAAAACACTACTTTTCGAGCCAATTTCGCCGCAATAGCTTATTTCTCTAAAAATACCTACAAAGACATAAAATAAAAAAATAAATACAAAATTGAGCACTAACAATACATACAATTGAAACATATTAGACAAATAAATTTGTCTATCAACACCCCCAAACTTATTATTTGCTAGTCCTCGAGCAAAATTAATATGGAAAATAAAATCCTAACTCACTAGGTGTCCCTAGTGACCGAGTTAATCTCGGGAGGGTTTACCAGAGGTGTACCCAGAAAACCTTATACTCCAAACCCTATCTATCTACACGGAACCTTGGAAGGCACTAAAGAATCTCCTTGGTTGGCATACAATCACTAACTACAGGAGGAAGTACCCTGATGCGAAATTCCAATTGGTGTATAAGAGTTTGCACTCAAGCATACTAAAATTCATATAAAGTGACAGAGCTCCACTCAGATAGTTTCTGGACATCATAACCGGAGTCAACCAATCACATGGATAGATTAAGAAGATGGATGTAGAGAAAAACGTAGATGATGTTGACTAAGGTGAACCTATTCTAATGGACTGAGATACTGGTCTGGACTAATATCAACACACTGGCATATACAAGGGAACCAGTGGTCGATGATCCTAACTCTAGGTCAACACAACTGGCATATACAAGGGCACCAGTGGACAACTTTATTGAATTTATTCCAGTTGGTCTGATGGTCTAGTTTTTTTTTTCTTTTTTTTTTCCTCAGTCACTCTATTTCACCCTAGCAATGGTAAAAAGGTAAAAAGAAAAAGAAGTGATCAGGATTTTTTCGATGTTTCCATCACGAGATATGGCGAAACTACCATGTTTTTTTTTCTAACACCCGAGCTTTGTGCTTTTATGAATAGACTTTTCTAGATGTTTCCATCTAATCAGATTGGTTCCTCAACTTCTACAATCAAGATGTTTCCATCCACTTAGATTGGTTAGTGCCTACCTTAATAAGTATAAATTTCTAGGCTCTGGATTTTAATGCAACTAAAATGTTTCTCCCATACCCCCAAACTTAAATCTAACATTGTCCTCAATGTTCTAAAGATAATATTAAAAGCATGAACAAGGAAAAACTGTTACCATTTGAAGCAAAAGAGTTAAGGAAATATGTTACCGTGTTGCATGAGATTGGGTTACCTCCCAAGAAGTGCTAAGCTTAAAGTCTTCATCCAGACTTAGGAAAGGATTAGTCAACTCAACCATAAAGTAACAGTCGAAATAACTGCGGGTCTTCAAAACCAAATAGAGCTGACCAAAGGAAACTGCAATGAACCAATGAAATTAACAAGACTAGCATGCCCTTACCTAGTTTCCTTATTAAGAAATTTATATCTAATTGTGGTTCAGGTTCATGTTCTATGAAAGGGTCTAAATAAAATATTTTCATTGGTTGCGTTTCTTCATAGGTGGGATCCGAATTATTAGGTCATAGAGTCTGTAAAAACTCAGATAAGAACTTAGAATCACAAAATAATAACCTAAATAATTGAGGATCCTCTAAGTCAATCAGGCTTGACTTACATAGTTGACCACAATGACAAAAAAGATAAACTTTAGTGGCTCCTATTCCATAGTCTAATCTTCAACGTTCTTGAAATATTCGTCCTTCCAAGTACCCCAATGATCCCAAAGATTGTAAGTTTAGCATCACCGTTGTTGAAGATATGTAGCACAAATAATGAGAGAAATCAAGATTCTCAATCATTATTAAACAGTGTCATAGTACTATTATGAAACATCAAAGTCCAATTGCATCACGACTTTAACAATAATACTGTGGTGATATGTATCACTAACCCTTAGTCGATACTCTATCTCGATCATGGAAACCACTCCCCCTTACACAATGGTCCGAAAACCATATGCATTCGTAGTGTGAACTACAATATTTCTACCCCTTTTTTTCAATAAAATTGGCAAAAGTAAACAACGGGTTCATAATGAAATTTCCACGAGAGACACTTCATGACCAAAAGAAAAAACACACATCATCTTAATTTAGATGCAATCTTATATCCGAAGCTATCAGCATTCATCAAAGAGTTTTAAGATACAAGATATTACCATTAAGCACAAGTTCAAAAGAACTCTCCCCTATTTGATGTCATTCCCAAGAGAACAACATGAGCGACCTTAATTTCAAGAGAAATGAAGGATTTAATTTGGACACCAAAAATCAAAAGAATGATCTTTTATATCCAAAACTCAACCAAGTTAATCATAAGTAAACCCATGATAACTCAATTGGAATATGCAATCAAATCAAAACCACAAAAGTGATCAATTTAATTGAAAGTGCTCAACATAAGTAAACTCACGGAGCAACGATCTACGAATAAGTTAATCATACGTAGATAATCAACCTAGCCGTTCATATACTCAACATAAGTAAAACCTCACGGAATATATGCTTGACTACTATAACCACAAGAGATTATGATTACAATAATCTATCAAATACTCGGCACAAGAGATTGTGGAGTATTTGAGAAACTCAACTAGATTAATTACAAGAGAACCTATAATTAATCTAATCGGAAAACAACCAAATTAGTCACCAAAGTAATCAATTTAATTATTTGGGGCTCAACACAAGAGAACTTATGGAACCTTGATTAAGTTATCAAAGAAAGTGACAACCTTAATCGTACATGTACTCAACATAAGTAAGAAGAAAAGAAAAACTTATGGAGTACAAAACTAAATAACCAAACTAGTCGATTAATTTAGTTTCATATTCTCAACATTTAGCATCTTAAGAAACAACCAACAAATCCAAGATTAATCGACTTAGTTGTAAGGTGCCCAACATAAGACACATAACAGAGCCTTCACGGTTTTTCATAAGATAGATCAATAATGACCAAAACCGTGGATACAAGGATCAATTATATCTTTTCATCACAAAGTGACATAATAGACTTTATCGTTGCCAAACAAACGATCACATCCTATTTTTCATCAAATACATGATTGCATAGGCTTAACGTTTGTATTTGCCAAAAGTCGATTCGTCCTTAAAACAATAAACGAATAGCGATCATGAACGACTTTACTTTTGACACCAATATGGGACCTTCAAGTTCACGGACGCAAACAATACATATCCCATAAACAATATTGCAATATATGAAACCAATAAAATACTGCAATAACAATCATCCTCAAAATACTTTTAGAATTTATAAAACAAAACCTAAAAAATAAAAGAAGGGAATGAAACAAAAGATAGCTATGTGTAGTCACAATCTTTGCTATCAAAGCACTAGTTATTCTTCCTACTAATCCAAAAAGAAGACTTACTAGGAAACAAAACTACTCAGTTTTCCTTGATAACTTCATACCTCTGAAATGGTCCATCAAAGTAGGAATCATTGATATCCTTGATCATGTTGACTGTGGAAACACCATATTCAAATGTTAGAACACTAACTTTTCGATAAATAGTACACACATAATGACGAGCTTCCGCACAATCAAGGATAACTTTCTTCTGATTCCTGATCAAGATATTCTGAGTCCCAACGATTCTTGCCTTTTCATCAATAAGATGGTTTATCTGCAGTTGAAGGTTAGACAGTTCGTTCTTGACATCATTTTGAACTCGCATAAGGTCCTTGATAGATTCTCCAACCCAAGAGTTATACTCTTTCCTTTCAAGCATCTTCTTCATAATAAACTCTTGACCAGAATCACATCCTTTGAGTTCATCCTCAACCATAGGGTTAACTTCTTCTTTGGGAACAGTTTCCATATAGCTCCTTTGTGAAGAATAACATAACACATATAGGGTTATATATATGATGACGAAAGAGTAAATCCTAACTGAAAACCCTAAACGCCCTTGAGATGAACCAGTTGTTCGTGGACTGGACCGAAGGTACACGACCAGACCTAAAAAGGAAAACTACTAGTAGAGAGACAAACCCTCCAAAGAAAATACCAAAAAGAAACAATGGACAAGCAAACAAAAACACAACTAAGTTTCTTTAGCAACAACCAATTATTATCCTTGCATCCCTCAAGATAGATAACAAGGATGGGGCTTCCTGTACTTAGGGAGCCAGGGGAGACATAGTATCACCATTGGTTTTGAGATGAAAGCTATGTTTTAAATCTGGGTGTTTGAACCTGGTATTTCTTATCTTCCCATGACGGTTTTCAAATCTTGGAAGATTCCTCACAGTCCCTCCTGAGAACACAAAGGAGGGATTTTTCTAATTACTGAGTCTAGGACCTCTAGAGATTGGTTCAAGAGGATTTTTTGAAACGGGTCCCCAAACATTAGAAAAAGTTTAACCAGAATTGTTCTTATAAACATAGGAATTGTCCTTTCTAGTAGTACGAGAATTTATACTACTAGGAAAAGCAAAAGTCCCGTAATGATTTGTAGACAACAAATCATGGTTATAAGATTTATGGTAAATTGTGGGTATGGAATGTACTGCAGACATCGGTTGATGATTTATTCCATTGACAATGGAACGAAGAATACTATGAAGCTTTGAAATTTGTTTCTTTCTGACAAAACAACGAAGTGCAAAGTGATTTCATTTACCACAAAAAGTACAGACTCATGAACGAGAATCAGAGGCCGTCATCTTCTTAGATTTCACAACCCTAGAAGAAGATTGTAAGTTATGTAACTTATTCTCGACACAATCTTCTTTGAGAGGACAACTCTTCATAAACTGTGAATTAAGAGGAACAGTTTCAGAAGAGATTTTTATCAAAACAGAATTATCCTTTTCTAAGGACATGTACTGTTTAATGGGCTAGAGAAATAGATGCTTCCAGTTTCCCTTTTTCAACGTGAAGTTTGTCAAGTTCAGATGAATGAATCTTGATCAAACATTTTTCTCTTCTTTAGCCTTCTTTAACCATCTTTTCAAGATTACAGATCTTATTACGCTGCAAATGGTTTTCTTGAAGAAGTTTCTCAATTTCCTTAGAGAATGACCCTATAATGTCATAGAGTACTTGTTCACGATCAAACGACTTGCCAAATTCATCAATGAGTTTTCCATGATCCTGTAGATCAATGCACTCAGTAGAATTTCTAGCAATCTTAGGAGATCCATCTAATCCTTATCCATTATGTCCAATATAAAAATGGAGGAAGAATGATCAACATAAGAAGTGACGGTCTTCCTACCTCGGGATTCAGAAGAATCAACTAAGGAGTGATCCTTTGAGGTATTTCCAGGACACTTGACATGGTTGACGACTTTAGGAGGCATATTGGTATGCGTATGAGATTCTGCCCACATAATCAAATCGCTACATACACAGAACTTTGAGGTCTTTAACGTGTTTGCCTGCTCTGATACCAATTGAAAAAGCGGGGGTCTAACAACACCACCCAATATTTCGATTAACAATATGTATGGAATAACTCCGAAATACTTTTCTAGAGAATCAACTAGACAGTCAGACTCAATCTAGAATAAAGTATCTCAGGGAGTTAATGTCTCTCAATTGTTTTGATTAATACTCAAGCTAAAACAATAGCGAGTCTTTATAATCAAACACAAGGGATAACTTGGACGGCACCAAAGACCAATGTCCAAGGATCAATCAATATCAATCAACAACCAAGGTTGGATTTCCAATTGATGATCTTAATGCACAACCTGTATTATTTCAATTATATAAATAAATATAATGCGGAAATAAATAACACAGACACCCGAAATTTTGTTAAAGAGGAAACCACAAATGCAGAAAAACCCCGGGACCTCGTCCAGATTAGATACACACTATATTAAGCCGCTACAGACACTATCCTATTACCAATTAACTTTGGACTGGACTATAGTTGAACCCCTATCAGTCTCCCGCTGATACAAGGTACAATTGCACCTCTACGCCACTGATACAAGGTACAATTCACAAACATGTTCCCGGACTTAGGTACATCGGTTGAGTTTGGAAAACTCAACCGATTATGTTTAAGTCCGCGAACTTGTTTATGTGTACTTAAAAGGTTATGATCGAAAGATGTGCTCTGAACATAAACATTAAATTACTAAGGAATGCTTAATACAAACCGTGGATATCATGTTCATTGAGATGATTCAATCGAATCGAATCATGTTACTTCAATTGTGTCTTGTGTAGTTATATAAGATCTCATAGAAATTGAATGACTCTCAAACTAGTTTGTTTGAGTCAAGTGAACCAGTTGTGATGAATGAGGAACTAAGTCAATATGAGAAGCTCATATGGTTGCCTTTTGGTTACTATGTTGAACCAACATAAACGTACACATTTGGGCCGGTTTTCACGAACCTGGAAAACGTATACACAAAGTGTGTTTGACAAGCTTTGTTTTTCGATCTAACGGTTGAGAAATATTATCTTGAATCTAAATCAGGTCTCATCTAACGGTGAATAGAGTTTTCTTAACATCTAAGCAAAAATCCTGATTTGACAGGTTATATATAGGAGACATCTAGCTAGAGCAAAACTTATTCCCAACACGTCTGTGTGATACTAGTGCGCTCGCTAGAGTAGATCTCCATCAACCCTTGAGTTTCTTCTCTAAATTTGGGTTAACGACTTAAAGACTTCATTGGGATTGTGAAGCCAGATCGATACTACTTTTAACGTAGTTATGTGATCTGATCTTACTTTTATATCGTACGAGTACAATCGATTTTATTGGTTTGAGAACATTTGAGTTCTCCGATAGGTAAGATAAAGAAGTCACGAACATCTTCGTCTCACTGTTCATGATTCCTCGATAATCCGCTTGTGTAGTCAGGAAGGATTATTGAGAGGTGATTGATTAATCTAGGTTGTTCTTCGGGAATATAAGACCGGATTGTCAATTGGTTCCTGTTACCTTGATTTCTATCAAAAGACGGAATAAAACCTAGGGTTTATCTGTGGGAGACAGATTTATCCTTTTAGACTTTTCTGTGTGAGACAGATTTGTTTATTATCAAAGCTTGCGATTTTGGGTTGTAACAACTCTTTGTTATGGATGAGATCAGCAAAGGGAATCAAGTACATAGCATCCTGCTGGGATCAGGCGTAGAGGTGCAACTGTACCTTGTATCAGTGGGAGACTGATATGGGTTCAACTATAGGCCAGTCCGAAGTTAGTTTGTAGTAGGCTAGTGTCTGTAGCGCCTTAATACAGTGTGTATCTAATCTGGATGAGGTCCCGGGGGTTTTTTGTATTTGCGGTCTCCTCGTTAACAAAATTTCTGGTGTCTGTGTTATTTCTTTTCCGCATTATATTTGTTTATATAATTGAAATAATACAGGTTGTGCGTTTAGATCATCAATTGGAAATCCAACCTTGGTTGTTGATTGATATTGATTGATCCTTGGACATTGGTCTTTGGTACCGTCCAAGTTACCTCTCTTTGATAAGACTCGCATATTTGTATTTGCTTGAGTAAAGATCAAATAGAGAGATTGAGATAATCACTCCTTGAGATACTTATTATCTAGATTGAGTATGACTGTCTAGTTGATTCTCTAGTAAAGTGTTTCGGAGTTTGTCCATACAGATTGCTAATCGAAATATTGGGTGGTGTTGTTAGACCCCCGTTTTTTCAATAACAATGACACTAACCAATCTAAGTGGATGAAAATATCTTGGTTGTAGGAGTTGAGGAAACCAATAACAAAGTTTATTCATATAAAGACAGTTTTCATGTGTTCATATGGAATCATCACACTATGTTCTGTTTTTATTTTATTTTATTTGGAAAATTATATGTTTCTCTAAGTGATTGGTGAGGCACAAAAATTGAATTTTTACCAATGTCGGGATGGAGTAGAGTGATTGAGTCACTAAAATAATAAAGAGACCAGACCAATCGGACCAAACAGAATTAAAAAAAATAATAAGAAAAATAAATAACACTTGGATAACAATATGTGTATGTGTGCGTTCTCCCTGTCTCCGTAAGCGTGGAACGAATGATCCATTGGAACTATCATGTAATTTGCTGACAAGAAGCATGCACTTGGATCCAAAAGATCAAATCATACATTTACAAAAATAAAAATGAAAAGTTTATTATTGTTCAATAAAATCGACCGCTGGTTCCCTTGTATATGCCAGTTGAGTTGATCAAGAATTAATATTATGGAACATTGATTTCCTTGTATATGCCAAGCTATGTTGATATTAGTCCATACCAATATCTCAATCCATTAAGATCATAGGTTCATCTTGGCGGAGGCCTTTAGACAGATATGGGAAACACCGTTGACCTTAGATAACATCGTTTTGAACTATCTATAATCCATCTTCTTAATCTATTCATTTGTGTGATTCTGATTATTGATGTCCATAATGCGACTATCTGAGTAGAACTATGTCACTTATATATATGAAAATGATTCACATCAGGGTACTTTCTCTTATGATCAACGAGAGTACGCCAACCAAGCAGATTCTTTAACATGCCATTGATAATGCTTAATTCTTACATATTTACAACTCAAATTTACATTTATTTAGTTCTTTATTTTTTACATAATTGATGATTTTATTTATTTTTGATGTTTTTAGAAAATAAAGCTCTATGAACTAAAATACGAAATTTTGCTGGAGAAATGAAGTGATTTGATGAGTTAAGCCGAAAGGGAACATGAAGAATGATTGAGCCGGTTATTTGTATATGGGACTATGGAAATGCTCCATGTCGTGTATAGAAGTGTTCCACGGCGTGTGGAGACCATGTGCAAGATATCAATTATGATAAAGGATATTTGAAGATATTTTGTTTAATGAAGAAAATATTTCTTTATGATGCGGAGTAATGGAATATATGAAGATTTGGGAAAGAATATTATTCTTTATGGTTCGAAATAATAATTAAGATATTGATTGCAGTATTTGACACATGGCGTATTTTGATCGGAGGATTTTTATATATTTGACACATGGAATACTTTCACTGGATGATGATGTGGTAGTGGATATGAAAAAGAAAAGTGGTTTCTTTTGAAAACTATAAATACTGGTTGAAGTAGATGGAAAAAGGAGGAGACGGACAAGAGCCGAGAGCCAACAATAATTTTTAGATATTTTTTCTTTTCCACTTTTTAATTCTTTTGCAATGGAAAACTATTCCTCTCTACCAGGGATAAGGAGAAAGCCAACAAATGTGTAAGAAATTTTTATAGCTTTAGTAAAAATTCTTTTGAGCTTAATTGTTTAATAATTTCTCTTCATATTTAGCTTTGCTCTTTATACCATACTGGATAGTCTTCGGCTATTGATCTTTAATAAGCGAAGGAGATTATATCATTTTGGCACAACAAAATTTATTCTTTATTTTACTTGCAATATTTTTCGAGACATGTGATTGTGCTCAAAACTGTCTTGAGTTATAAAACAAATATTTATTAGAGTTTAATTGAGTAGTCTGCATAATTCAATTGGTGGAATCCGAAAGTGCTGGTTCTTTTTAATTTGGTGGTTTATTATTTTCTAAATCCAATTTTTGTACTTTAATTAGGAAATAAGGATAACAGAACTTTAGTCCGTGTGCAACGATCCCGTATTTTGCATACTATCTCATCGATATCCGTGCACTTGGCGGTGTTATAATTTGATTCCCATCAGCCATCGTTGAAGGAAATAACCTTAATACTCTATCCAGAATACTTTGGTTGGGAAGTTCAAGATATTTTATCATGAGCATACATACAAATCTGGAAAGGATATTGCTTTCAAAGCACAAAAGAACACAAAATTGCTTGAAAAAAGTAAATGTGTTGGAAACTTGAATTGAAGTTGATCCTATTGAGACTGATTCTTCAGATGATGATCTTGATCACTCAATCTCTCAGATCACAAGACAGTTAAGAGAACTTATTTTGAAGAGAAGTAAACGGTTCTTTAGAGATAAGCCTAGATCATCAGTTAACCTCATGACTGGTTTCCTCCGAAAAACAAGGATACAGTCGAAATGATGATGATGATATGTCTCAGTGCTTCAAGTGTAAAGGTTTTGGTCATTTTTCCAATGAGTGTCCAAATCGTAAAATACACTGGGAACAAAGGTGTTGCTGCAACTTTTGATGAAATGTATGATCACTATGATTTAAATGAAGATGAAAAATCAAGTGTTCCACTCCTTGCTGAATATTGATTTTTAATTGTAGCAATACTCACATCAATCTTGATATTTTTCCCGGAGAAACTCCTTCAACTATTGTGAGGATAAAGTGGACTTTTATTTGTCTCCTGGAAATTCTATTTCTAATGTTTCAGGTATTATAATCTGTCTAGCAGCTTTCTCCGTTATGGTGTCTGAACCATCGTCCACGTTGACATGTTCATACTGTACCATTAAGGGTTACAAACTTTCTAGTTGTTTCAAGTACAAGCATAAAGTAAGATACGTCAATAAACTTCAACGAAGAGCAAATATATTAACAAACAAGCTCAAACTTGTTCAAAAGTCGTCTGAGGTATAAACTCAAATCTTCTCCAAGGAAGTTAATTTCTAAAGAAAAAGTTAGACCATTATAGAAAACAACAAGGTCTAAACATTCTATGAAACAAATTTTAGGAACTTTTTCCAAAAAGGTCATGGTGTACAAATTATTTTTCACCCCAACACAGCTTAATTGTGTTGGCTGTGCTTTTTGTCTCAAGTGCCCGATCACACAAGAGACAAGAGCTTAGCATCTTCAGGCCTTAGAAAAAGATTTTTTTTTTTTTTTGTTTTTTTGGATTTTGGTTGATCTTTTCATATCCTAGTTTGGTATTGAAAAGATGTTTCAATGTTTTGATTGACTAAAAGAGGGTTAAATCGACAATTCTACTTCTTTAGGGATGAGAGTTGTGCGTACGTGAATATTCTTTTTGTATAAAGGTTCCGTAAGCCTACATTTTTTTCCTCCTTGAATTTTTTTTATCATAAGTTTACTTGTAGAGCTTGCTTTGAGAATTTCTCTCGCAAACCCATACTTGTATGGAGACTCCGAGCATTATGACTTATGATGGAAAAGAGGTTAATATGATTGTTAATACATCAATCATGAAGGAAAAAGATAAATATCCGGTACCCTCTTCCTTGAAAACAAAAAGGAGGAATGTAAGGAAACCAAGGGTTGTCCCTTCAAATCTTAGGAGTTTTCTGGTGTTCTTGAAGAGTTGAAGGAAACAAGAAAGAAGATGCAGAAAATAAAGGTTATTGTTTTTATGACTTGAATTTCAGAAGGCCCAGGTTCGGCAACAGTCAAGAAGGTTTGTTGAAAGTGACTCCTTTCTTCATGAACTTTATGTTCCAATGGTTGTTGACGACAAGGAGTTCGGGGACGATAAAGAATTCTTCAAAGGTCGTAATGTTTAGGAAACTTCTTATGAGAATTTATTCTTGTGTTTTAACAAGTATAACTACGGTTTGAATAGCAATTATTTGAGTACATATAGATATTGCCAACGATTTTCATCTTGCAATGTTTTTATATTTATTTATTTAAATTCCAAAGTTTATTTGGAAGATGATTTTGCATTATTAATCTTTATTGGTTTATATATTGCAATTTTTTTTATGGGATATGTGTGTTTGCGTCGTGAACAGTGATTTTCCCATATATGTCAACAGCTAAGTCTATTATATGTCATTATGCAAATATTGATGGAAGATAGAATGAACTTTTGATAACAAAGATTAAGTCTATGGTATCATTAAGCAAATATCGATGAAAATAGAATGAATCTTTGTATATTCCACAATATTGATCTTTCCCTGATCCACTTGTTTTTCTAAGTATGTGTGACTCTGCAAGTTCTCTTATGTTGAGCATTTCCGATTGAATTAATCATGGGTTCTCTTGTGGTTAATTTAATTTGAGTTTTCTGGAACAATTTCATGTTTCATGTGATTTGTCTGGTTGTACAATCGGTTACATAACGCAGACTGCAAATTATACTAGCATATTCAGATTGTCTAACACTTTCTCCAGTATTCTTAAACAATTTCACACTAGGATCAAAAGGAGTACAAACAGGATTACAATCAAAATAATCATACTTCTTCAGAATTTTTTCAATGTAGTGAGATTGATCTAAAGTAATACCACTACTAGTTCTAGTTATTTTGATTCCCGAGATTACACTAGCTTCACCCAAATCTTTCATGTCAAAATTCAAACTAAGCATGCTTTTAGTTTCATTGACAATAGATAAATTGGAACAAATATCAGCAAATCATCCACATACAAGCAAACAATCACACACAATCATTCTCAGATTTATAGTATGCATTTGTCACCCTCATTTATTCTTAAGTTATTTGAAATCATTAAATTATCAAATTTCTCATGCCATTGTTTAGGAGCTTGTTTCAAACCATAAAGAGATTTTTCTAGCTTACATACTTTCTGTTCTTGTCCAGGAATTACCAAACCTTCAGGTTGTTCCATGTAAATTTCTCTTCTAGTTCACCATTCAAAAAAGCAGTTTTAACATCCATTTGATGAATAACAAGATTATGAGCAGCGGCAAAACAATCAAAACACGTATAGATGTTAATCTAGTAACAGAGAATAAGTATCAAAAAAGTCTACGTTCTCATGTTGTCTAAATCCTTTAGCAACCAGTCTAGCCTTGTGCTTATCTACTGTTCCATCAGGTTTGAGTTTCCTTTTCAAAACCCATTTACAACCTATAGGCTTACAACCAGGTGGTAAATCTACTATACGCCAAGTTCCATTAGACATATGAGAATCCCATTCATTATCTACAGCTTCTTGCCAGAAACTAGACTCTACAAACTAAACGCCTCTTGTAAATTAGAAGGTTCTTCCTATAAGCGTAAAATTCAAAATCAGGATTTTTATCTTTTGTCTCAGTCCTAGCTCTTTTACTGCATCTAGGTTCAATTTCAGTGCTAGTTTCTTCACTTCTAGGTTCTTCTAATCTAGGTTCAGAATCAGCACTAGGTAGAATACTAGGTATTGAACCCCCACTATTACCCCCACTATTTCAGATTTAAAAGGAAATCTCTCTTCAAAGAAATCAACATCAATAGATTCAATAATGACCTTATTATAATATCAAAGAACCTATAAGCTTTACTGTTTTGAGCATAACCAATAAAAACACATTCATAAGCTCTACTTTCTAACTTATGTCTTTTAGGATCAGGTTTTCTAACAAAAGCTAAGCAACCCCAAACTCTAAAATAAGAGACATTAGGTTTTCTATTTCTCCAAAGTTCATAAGAGATATCATGGTTTTATTATTAGGAATGCGGTTCAAAACATGGCAAACAGTTAACAAACATTCACCCACCAATGAGAAGCAGCACCAGAACTAAGCAAACAAGCAACAGTCAATTCAGTAAGAGTACGATTCTTTCTTTCAGCTTTCCCATTCATTTGAGGATTATATGGTGCAGTTCTTTCATGTATAATACCATTAGTTTGATAAATTTCAGTAAAAGGAGCAGAATCATATTCAGTACCTCTATCACTACGAAATCTCTTAATTTTCCTACCAAATTGATTTTCAATTTCAGCAATAAAAATCTTAAACTTTTCAATAGCTTCGTTCTTATGGCTCAACAAATAAACATAAGTATAATTAGAACAATCATCAATGAACGTCATGATATACCTCTTGCCATTTCTAGTTAGGATACCTTCATATTCACACAAATCAGAATGTATTAAGTCTAGTGGTTTTGATTCTTTACAACAGATTTATGTGAAGTCTTGGTTATTTTTGCTTGACTACAGTATTCACATTTCTCAAATCATTTTCAGAAAATTCAGGGAGGACACCTAACTTGCTCATGTTATTTACTAATTTTTTACCCACATGACAAAGCCTACCAT
Source organism: Papaver somniferum (assembly GCF_003573695.1). Classification (NCBI taxonomy): domain Eukaryota; kingdom Viridiplantae; phylum Streptophyta; class Magnoliopsida; order Ranunculales; family Papaveraceae; genus Papaver; species Papaver somniferum. The sequence goes on from NC_039367.1 coordinate 51,433,784, forward strand.
GCCAAACATTAAAATTGCAAACCATATAAGCAGAAGAATCAATTTTATTCATAGCATCAACATTAAGCTTAAACATTCCATCAGTAGCATAACCCTTTCCTACAAACACTTATTCTTAGTTATAGTGTAAATATCAGACCCAATAGTTTGATACACCCATCCTTGTTGAGAAGATAGCCGGAAACAAGGTTCTTTCTCATTTCTGGAGTGTGAAGGACATCTTTCAGCATGAGTGTCTTTCCAAGTAAACTTCAACTCTACCGTACCAGAACCTTTCACCATAGTGCTGTGAGAGTCTCCCAATAACACTTTCTTGTCTTTGGTTTCAGCATAAGTCTTAAACATGGACCTATCAAAACAACAATGACGCGAAGCACCACTGTCTATCCACCACCCATCAGATCCACCAACCATGTAGAACTCTGGATCAGAGGACATGGATTATAACGTCACCCACAACATTAGCTTGTGTGTTATTCTTTTCCTTGTTAAACCTGCAATTCCTAGCCATGTGGTTTGGTTTATTACAGATATAACAAAGAAACTCAAATTGGAATTCTGTCCATTTTTCGGTGGGTGTTGGTTCTTGTTTTGATTAGGCCTTCCTCCTTTCTTCTGGTTCGGGTTAGGTTTCATATCCCTTTTCTTAGGTTTCAAATTCGGATGAGTCTTATTGTTAGAAACAATGAGAATCTCTTCCTTATCTTGTTTCCGAGCTTCTTCCTCAACTCTGAGCTTAACAATCAAACTTTCAAGAAAAATTCTTTAGTCTTGTGACCCAAAGTATTACAAAATCTTTCCAGCTAGGTGGTAACTTGTCAATCATTACAGAAACTTGAAATTGTTCATCAGTTTTCATACCTTCGGCCACAATTTCGTGGTAAATTTTTTGAAGTTCATGAGCCTGTGCAATAACTGATCTGTCATCCACCATTTGGTATCTCACATACCGGCTCACATATTTCTTTGAACCCGCTTCCTCGGTGTCATATTTTTTCTGTAATGCATCCCATACATCTTTAGCAGTTTCAAAAGTTGAATAATACTCATATAAATCGTCAGATAATGCATTAAGAATGTAGTTTTTGCAATCAAAGTCATTATCGACCCATTTGTCAATGGCCTTTTGTTTTCCTCAGGAGTTTGAGAAAATATTCGACACCACCGGTAGGAGGTGGATCTGTGTAGCAGCACCAGCAGTCTTATCAGCAGCAGGTTCCAGGGTTCCAGGATGAACACTCGAATCATATGCAGCTTCATCAGTTTGAGATAAAAGAACATCTTCAGCTTCCACCTTCTGAAATGCAACCCTTCAAATTTGAAAGGCTTGTTGGTATCATCAACGCTTCTTTTCAACCTCCATAGCAAAATCAATACCTTAAAATTGTTGGAAACAGTGAACAATAATGAAATGGAATCTCAAACAGCTGAGTCGCGGACTAGGTCGCTATCTTTAAGGTATTTCGCGACTCTGCCTCTTGATTGTGCTAGCAGTCAAAAATGTCGAAAACCTATGGGATAAAACACTGATACTCTCTTTGTTCGATTTCTCTGCACCTTGAGAAATCGAACCAAATCTTACTCTCTCTATCACTTGCTCAGAATTCAATAGATGTAAAAACAACTTGTTTTCATCCTCTGCAAAAACTGGTCTTATATAACTAAAGAGAATCAATCAAAATTAATGAAAATAAAGTCTGAGTAACTGCCTCATTAATCTTCCGTAACAGTCAGAAAACGGGCAGATTTTATTGCCAAAATTAAAGACAATTTATTAAGAATTATTACCTAAAACGTTTTTCAAAACCAAAAGTCAAATGTGCAAAAAATAGTTTTTTTTTGAATCACAGACCTCCCAAGACCCCCAAGGCCCCGCTCTCCCGGATTTTATTAAATACATAAGATATATAATTATACCTTGTCAAATGCATGGGGTAGACGAACCCAAGTCTATAGTGTGGGAGCCAAAACAATATCACCACACTACCTCTCTATGTTTGGCATAAAATTACAAAACTATGTTTTTAAATATATACCCAACAATCCCCCACTTATATTTCAAAAAACATTGAGCAAATGATGTATAGTTGTGCATCTGCAGAGGTGCCTTTCGACTTGAACCTCTGCATAGTGTTAAACTTTCTAATTACTAGGTGACTAGAGTGAATTGCGTCTTGAACTCTAACTAATATTAGATTATTTAACACGCACAATTATATCTAGTAAAGTCCTTAAGTTCGCACATTTAGGCCATGTGCTTATCCCTTTTTTAACAAATGATCTAGAGAAATGCCCAATTTCTCATAGAAGGCGGCCACACCTTCGCATTCGCATAGGTGAGTCTATCAAGAATATTCCTGTGTATCCCACTCTAACTTAAGAGTTATAGACATCATTAAGAGTTAAAAACTCAACTTGTTTCCTACTTCAGGATATCATGCTATGGGAATGCATGACTCTATCGCATCATTTGTAACTTCGTCTAGTCCCTTTGAACCTATTACTAGGTTGGGTATCCATTACAAATGACTCAACTTCTCACGGGCAAAAGTCCCATACTTTTAGAGATATTCCATACCTTTTCTCTTGCTAATCCTTTCGTCAAAGTATCAGCTATATTTCCTTCAGACCTTACATGATCTACTCTAACAGCACCAGTTGTGAGAAATTCTCTAACTGTGTCGTGCTTTCGACGTATCTGTCGATTATTACTGTTATTATAACAGTTCTCAACTACTACGATAGCCGCGGTACTATCGCAGTGGATCAAAGTGGCTGGTATGTGTTTTTACCATACTGGAATGTCTAACAACAGACTCTTCAGCCATCCTGCCTCTTCACTAGCTGCTGTTAGTGCCATCAATTCAGCCTCCATCGTAGATTGGGCTATAATTGTCTGTTTCTTTGATCTCCAAGATACAGCGCCCCCAGCAATTGTAAAAATATATCCGGGTAGCGTTGGAATCATCTGAGAGAGTATTCCAATTAGTATCGCTAAATCCTTCAAGGACTGCAGGATACCTGTTATACTGTAATCCTAGGTTTGTGGTTCTTTTCAGATACCGCATAACCCTCTCAATAGCATCCCAGTGTTCCAAACTAGGATTACTGGTAAACCTGCACAGAACTCCCACTGCATATGCAATGTCTGGTCTAGTACAATCAGTTGATTACTGGTAAACCTGCACAGTGTTCCATATAAATTTCCTCTTCTAGTTCACCATTCAAAAAAGCAGTTTTAACATCCATTTGATGAATAACAAGATTATGAGCAGCGGCAACAGCAATCAAAACACGTATAGATGTTAATCTAGTAACAAGAGAATAAGTATCAAAAAAGTCTACGTTCTCACGTTGTCTAAATCCTTTAGCAACCAGTCTAGCCTTGTTCTTATCTACTGTTCCATCAGGTTTGAGTTTCCTTTTCAAAACCCATTTACAACCTATAGGCTTACAACCAGGTGGTAAATCTACTATACGCCAAGTTCCATTAGACATATGAGAATCCCATTCATTATCTACATCTTCTTGCCAGAAACTAGACTCTACAGAACTAAACGCCTCTTGTAAATTAGAAGGTTCTTCCTCTATAGCGTAAAATTCAAAATCAGGATATTTATCTTTTGTCTCAGTCCTAGCTCTTTTACTGCATCTGGGTTCAATTTCAGTGCTAGTTTCTTCACTTCTAGGTTCTTCTAATCTAGGTTCAGAATCAGCACTAGGTAGAATACTAGGTATTGAACCCCCACTATTTCTAGATTTAAAAGGAAATCTCTCTTCAAAGAAATCAACATCAATAGATTCAATAATGACCTTATTATTAATATCAAAGAACCTATAAACTTTACTGTTTTGAGCATAACCAATAAAAACACATTCATAAGCTCTACTTTCTAACTTATGGCTTTTAGGATCAGGTTTTCTAACAAAAGCTAAGCAACCCCAAACTCTAAAATAAGAGACATTAGGTTTTCTATTTCTCCAAAGTTCATAAGAAGATATCATGGTTTTATTATTAGGAATGCGGTTCAAAACATGGCAAACAGTTAACAAGCATTCACCCCACCAATGAGAAGCAGCACCAGAACTAAGCAAACAAGCAACAGTCAATTCAGTAAGAGTACGATTCTTTCTTTCAGCTTTCCCATTCATTTGAGGATTACATGGTGCAGTTCTTTCATGTATAATACCATTAGTTTGATAAATTTTATTAAAAGGAGCAAAATCATATTCAGTACCTATATCACTACGAAATCTCTTAATTTTCCTACCAAATTGATTTTCAATTTCAGCAATAAAAATCTTAAACTTTTCAATAGCTTCGTTCTTATGGCTCAACAAATAAACATAAGTATAATTAGAACAATCATCAATGAACGTCATGATATACCTCTTGCCATTTATAGTTAGGATACCTTCATATTCACACAAATCAGAATGTATTAAGTCTAGTGGTTTTGATTCTCTTACAACAGATTTATGTGAAGTCTTGGTTATTTTTGCTTGACTACAATATTCACATTTCTCAAAATCATTTTCAGAAAATTCAGGGAGGACCCTAACTCAATCGTGTCGTGTACACAAATTTATACGTCGTATTTTGTTTAAATGACCAGAAGGACGATGATGATCCGTCTTAAACCTACAAATGCATTACATATAGACGATGTTGCTTCAGCACAAATATTCCTTTTTGAATCCCAAAATGCAAAAGGAAGACATTTGTTCTTCAGTTGATTTTACAATACATGATGTGGCTAGATTTATAGCTGACAAATATCCAGAATTTCAATTACCAACTGAGTAGTTCTGTTTACTTCTTCTTTTTCACCATTTGTTTTTTTTTTTATATTCTACTTTGGGTGCTAAGTTTACTGTTTTTACTGAACCATCGTCGGTTTACTAAAGGAAATTGAGGAAGAAAAACCAGTTCATCTTTCCTCAGATAAACTGTTCAGTACGGAATTTCAGTTCAAATATAATTTTGAGGAGATGTTTGGTGATGCAATCCGAAGTTGCAAAAAGAAGGGATTCCTTTAGAATCTAATAATGTAGTACGGTTCGGAGGAGATGCCCGGCAGGACAGGCCCTGCGTGTATGAACTATACAGCTGGTATTACTGCTTTGTTATAAATGATGAACACTAAACGGGCATGTCCTTTTTTGTTGTTGTTGTGAACCTGATTTTACTACAGGGGTCTATCTCAGCAGTTGGTTTGCTCATATTTTATCTGGTTAAATCCTTACCAAAAGGTTGTTTTTCTTGGAAGAAGTTTTCAATGCAAAATCTACCTCATGGTGGTCTATAATTTTCCACGTGTTCCAAAATCCACGTTTGTTCCAATGTGATATGTAATTTTCTCCTACTCTGATTATGCTTATCAGTGACCCAAATTTGTTTAGTGGTCCAAAATCTACACCGTGATGCAGAATTTGCCACTCTCAGGACCCAAATTTGACCTAGTTATACTTTACCGACATAGAAATTGCTTTGCGTTCCGAAATCTGAGCCGTGATATAACTCCAATTTAGATGGTGATTTGTATCGTCACCCAAAAATTTGTACTTACAGCGTAACTCGTTAAAGTAAATTTTTTTCTTAAAACAATTACTAGAACAAATTTACTTTCTCCTACGCTAGGTTACTAGAAGAAATTGTTTAAAACAAGAAAGATGATGCGCCATAAAGCTGGACTTACAGAGTGACCGCTACACCAAATTCTATCATAGAATAACTAAAATGAGAAGAAGACGTAACACAATCCACTCTTTAAAAGTTAACAGTGCTCACAAATGAAAAATCTCTAATCAAAGGCGCAGTCGCGCAGCCACTGATTCTCCTAGGCCTACTATCACCAACATGGAATTCAAATCAATCTTTTTTTAAAAATAAGATTTAATATAGAAACCAAAGGGCCAAATCTATCGCTGATGATAATTGTGAAATGTGTGTGTACGATTTAACAAATGGGGGACTATCAATTGAAGACCAAAGATCACTTAGTTGTCTTTGATCCTCAAAGAAAGTTTCTTTTCTATTTAGGAAGTACCTGAACAATTGGTCTCATGGGCAGTGTCTTAATCTTTAAAATGATTTCTAAGGTTGACCAAGAGACTAAAAGTGGTGTTGCCTATGGTTATCTCCAGCCAACAATCAGTATTCTAAAAAGTCGTCAAATCTTCCATAGTGGACTGCTTAGGTTTGCGAATCAAGAGTGCTAAACCTGGTTTGGTTCGCATAATTGATTTCGCAGAAACTTTTCATCAGGTTTCTTGGGATTTTCTCTACAAAGAAGAACAACACAAAAAGCCACGGTCTGCTAGGGTAATTCGAGATTGACCCAACTACCAGTCATTTTTCCTATTTAAAGCCTGGTCCACCAACTTGGATAACACGCTAAGGCTCCTACTCGGAGGCCCTGCAAATCCTATAGCTTATAGTATAAGCAAATGTAGGGAGATGCTTCAGATGTTAACAAGATGAGGAGAAGGGTCTCCGGTCTTTGGTTTTCATACTGAATTCAATAACAATTGCTCAAACAAAATAAAAAAAAAAAAGCATCCCTAGAAGTTTTTTATATTCGATGACATCTGTGATGTTCAATTTCGTATGAGGTTGCTTATAACATGTTTTAGCATTCATAACTAAAATAAAAAGTTATTCCATAGACTCGCATAAGTAATTACAGTAGTTAAGATCAGCCATCCAATTAACACATATGACATACCCATTTATAGAACAACCATCAACCATCTGATTTACTTGCTGCAGGTTTTGGAGCCACCTGTGCACTCTTCATGCTTCTTGCTGCACATAAATACCATTAGATCAGAGAATCAATTAATCTGAATTTTGTTTTTACAATTTATTCTCTAAACAGAAAATGTAGATGTTCAGATACTGGTGTACAAAATTCACTTTCAAACATGTTTTCCGTTCAAGAGTAATAACTCAAGAATTGCATAATCTATACGTCCAGATACACATCCAACCATGTTTCACAAACTAGATAAAGGCTGTAATCCATTACACATTCTATTGAAGCTTCAATACTTGGTTCTGACAATTGAAATGCACTACACCATATATTTTGAGCAAAAGCAAAGTAGAGCCATGATTGAATGATTGATGCTAGTGAATGATTAATATGTTATAATAGATTACCATCTGATTTACTTTCTCTAGGCGTTGATGTCATCGTTGGACCTCCGATGTTTCCTGATGCACCTAAAGACCATGACATTTATTACAGATTTAACATATCTGTCCTTTTTATGACCGAAACATGCTAGTTTTAGTCTTTCTTTTGGCTCATTACTGCAATTTTCTTCACTAAAGGAGTTCCTAGAGAAAAAAGAATGGAGATAGCCAATTTGTTGGGAGTACAAATGATGGAAACTGCTGATAAATATTTGGGACATCAACTCCTAAAGCCTGCTCACCTGATATCTTCACATGATGGGCTGGAGGACATATTTGACTCCAAGACAGCTGGTTGGAAGAGAGTGTTCTTATCTCATGCAGGAAAAACAATGCTAATAAAGACTGAACTGAGATTAATACCCCCTTTTTAAATGGATACTTCAATCATTCCTAAGAAAGGTGCTAGACAAGCTGATTAGAATCATGAGAAACTTTTGGTGGGGGCATGACAAGGAAATGAAGAAAATGCACTTCATTAACTGGAGCATTTTTGAGCTGGAAAAGGAGCAGGGAGGACTGGGAGTTAGATCACTACAACATCTGAACATGGCAATGATTGCAAAATTAATATGGAAATTCTTGGAAGATAAGGAGTGTGTCTGGGGTCAAATAATGAAAGCTAAGTATGTCAAGAAGGAGATTTCTGGGCGCTAAAGAACAAAAATGGATGTTCTGCAACTTGGAGTGCTATGCTAAAAGTCGGAGAAGAAATGAGGGATGGATGTTGTTGGAATGTAGTTAAAGGTGAAGATATTGACATTTGGGAGGACCCATGGATTCCAGGCATTTAAACTATGAGACCAGAGAAGAGTGAGAATGGTGATCAAGGTGCAAAGAAGGTGAAAGATCTCTTTTTACAAGGTGAACAAAAGTGGGATGAACCCAAGCTGCAGCAACTATTCAATCCTACTGAAGTGACCAAGATCATGGAGATCCACTTATCTAATGATCCAGAGGAGAACACCAATGACAAACTTATGTGGATTCATCATCGAAAAGGTGAGTTCTCAACTAAATCCTTTCTCAAAACTCTGACAGCTAGAGTTCTATCCACTTCAACAAACAATGAGCTGTCATGGAAAAAGTTTTGGAATGTGAAAAATATACCACCAAGAATACAGATGTTTGGCTGGAGGATGCTTAAAAATGGTCTACCAGTTTCTAGCAACATCAAGAAACATATTCATGAAATCAATTATGAGTGTAGACTATGTGAAAGAAACACTGAAAGTATGGAGCATCTGCTTCCATATTGTCAGCTGACTCAAGCAGTGTTGTTTGCCTCTCCTCTAAGCCTTAGAGTTGCTGAAAGTACAAATATGACTGTCAAAAACATCATTTGTATGTGGTTAGAAGAAGGAGGTGGATATGACAAACCGAGAATGGGGTTGTGCATATTCTGGGCTATATGGAAGAGGATAAATGATGTGATGTTTAATAAGAAGACTCTTAAGGTGCAAAAGGTCATTCAAGAAGACATGTATTGGTACAACATGAAGATTGAAGTGAATATGGATGAAGTGCAACCAACTGAAAGTGACATTCTTGAGCTCAAAGAGATTACTGGGAACCACCAGAAGGAGTGAAAGTTAAGATCAATTTTGATGGAGCTGCAGGACCAAAAGGCTTTGCTTGTGGTGTTATTGCTAGAGACAGCAGGGCTGAGGTGCAGGGGTGTCAGAACAAGGTTATTGAGTACTGCTCAGCTATTGAAGCAGAGGCATATAGTGCAGAATTGGCAGTGAAGTTGGGACTGACCAAAGGGTTCAGAGACATCATATTGGAAGGAGATTCTCTGAATGTTATCAATGCTCTGAGGTTCAAGCATTTCAACCCAAGTTGGAGAATTAAAAACTCTATAAGCAGAATCAAAGAAGACCTGAGTAATTTCAACTCGGTGGAATTTGAGTACATTAGAAAGACTGCCAATGAAGTGGCACACAATCTAGCAGCTCTAGCTGCGACTACATACAGTTCAAATGTGTGGCTCTCCTCTCCCCCTCTGAGTATAATGCATCTCATTGAGCAAGAGAAGAATCCTCCTATGTAGCTAGTGTTTCTCTTGTTTCTTAGTTGTTGTTTTCTTGTTTTTCCTTTGTCAAAAAAAAAGAAACAAAGACAAAGATTTTTTTTTAATTCTTTCCTTTAGTCTCTGAAATTCAAACCCCTCTGTCTTCCTTCTTCTCTTCTATGATGTTTCACCTTTTTTCTCCCATTCTTCACCAATCTTTTCTGAAGATCTTCTTCTTTCAGGTTTTTCCTTTCGCTATCAGGTTCGTTCCCACACCTACCTCTTGTTTCGAGTTTCTACCCCTTTTCAATCCTCATGGCTCCCAAGATAGATCAACCTCCCATTAAGAGTTTTGAAGATTTCGAGAAAGAATTAACACAAAAGGCTTTTACCAAATCTATTCACAAAGGCTCTCAGAAGAACACTACTGAGGCTTGGTCTTCTTCTAGGGTTATGATCACACTCGGGAAATTACGGGCCGTCTTACCCATTCCATTGTATGATTCTTCTAATCCTATTTTTTACGATGTTCTTGCGAGGTTGGAGACCAAACGAGGGATATTTCAACTGAGTGGTAACGCCATTCGTATGGTAAACGAGTTCGTTCTTTATTTCAAGGGTGTCGGTGATAAGAACTTAATAGTTCTTACTCACGGCCAGCAGAATAGACTTTAAAAGAACACAAAAATATAGAACACACTTATAACTCTCCTACATAATCAAGCTAATAACACTTTACCTCCTTATATAGGCCACTGAACTATAGAACTAAGGAAAGGAAACATATAAGGAAACTACTTCTATAACTAGGAACCTAAAATAAAATTCTTAAAACAGAACAATTTCCAAAAATAAACTAATGCCTAAAACAAGAGAATTTAGGGATTTCTAAACCTAACCCTAATTTTAATTAAAAATTCTAAGTAATTGGGAATTTCTTATCACCTCCCACCCCCCCCCCCCCCCACCCCCCCCCCCTAAGATTTTCCTTGACCTCAAGATCAGTTCAACCATGGAGATTACTGGTTCAACCTCATCTTCTTCTTCTGGTAGATTATCCCCAACAGCTGTGTTAGGAAACAAAGCTTTCTTCAGAAACGATACATGAAATATCGAGTGTATTTTTGACTCCTTAGGCAAGTCCAAACGACAAGCCACCGGTCCTATACGCTCCAAAATCTTATAAGGTCCAAAATATCGTGGAGATAATTTTTAGTTCTTCATGTGCACATTAGAATTTTACCGATATGGCTGCGACTTTAGATAGACATAATACCCAACTTGATATACAACGTACCGAAGTCCTTCATCTGCCCTTAGCTTCATTCTATTCTGCACCACTTGAATTTGATCCTTAAGCATTAATAAAACTTCGTTCCTCTTGGTTATTTCCTCATCCAAAGTTGTAATTTTCGCTTCTCCTGGTAAATAATTTGTTAATACCGGGGGAGGAATGCCATACAAATCCTCAAACGGTGTAGTATTAGTTGAAGTATGATACGATGTATTATACCAATACTCTTCCCATGGTAACCAAGATGACCATCCTTTTGGTTTATTTCCAGCAGAACACTGTAAGTAACCTTCCAAACATTAGTTAACCACTTCAGTTTGACCGTCGGTTTATGGATGATAGGAGGATCTCATTCTTAACTGAGTTCCATGTAGGCGAAACAACTCTTGCCAAAAATTACTTGTAAATACAGCATCCCTATCAGAAACTATAGATTGAGGAAATCCATGAAGTTTGATGATTGTTTCTAAAAACTTCTGGGTTACCGATGTGGATGTATATGGATGTTTTAATGTAAGGAAATGGGCCTATTTCTTTAGTCGATCCACCGCTACAAGAATCACAGTTTTCCCTTTAGACTTTGGCAATCCTTCAACGAAATACATGGATATATCTGTCCATACTGTAGTAGGAATTGGCAATGGTTGAAGATATCCTGCTGGAGAAAGAGTTATGTATTTATTCCTTTGGAAAACTTCACAACAAGCAATGTAGTCTCTAACACCTCTTTATGCATTCTAGACCAGTTGAACAACTTAGATAAACGTTTTACTGTCTTCAAATATCCGGCATGACCAGCAATTGGAGAGTCATGAAACTCAGATATTAGAAGTGCCTTCCACCTTGAAGTAGGACTTATCACTAGTTTATGTTGTTTATAGTAAACTAAACCATCTCGTACGGTAAAGTTATTCTTACCGAAAGAAGGTTGACTCACTTTAAAGATGAAATCTGTGATCCACAGATCTGTTTTTAGTTCAGCTAATAGGTCTTCCATCCAAGCACAACTAACATAAGTTACAGCACAAATTTCACCGTGTTCAAATTTTCGAGAAAGTGCATCAGAAACCTTGTTAGATGATCCCTTCTTGTACTCAATCGCGTAGTTTTGTTAACCATTTCTGTTGTTTCTGTGTTACAGCTCTAGCATCCATAAAATACTTCAAACTTTGTTGGTCTGCCCGAATAAGAAATTTTCTCCCAATGAGATAAGGTCGCCATTTAGTAACCGCATGAACTACTGCTAACAACTCTTTCTCATAAGTTGACAAACCCATATGACGAGGTCCAAGTGGCTTACTTGTGAAAGCAATTGACATTCCTTCTTGCATCAAAACCGCACTTATTACTACTCCACAAGCATCACTTTCAATAACGAAGGTCTTTGTAAAGTCAGGTAATGCTAGCACTGGTATGCATGTCATTGCACTTTTCAATCTAACAAACACGTTTGTTGCTTCATCTGTCCACAAAAAACCGTCTTTTTTGAGTAATTTTGTAAGTGGTGCTGCAATATTAGCATAACCTTGTACAAATTTCCTATAATATCCTGTCAAAACTAGGAATCCTCATAATTCCTTGACAGTTTTCGGTAACAGTCAGTCCAACATATCCAGTATCTTGCTAGGATCAGCTTCCACCCCTCTTCTTGAGATGATATGTCACAAATACTCAACCCTCTCAGTACCAAAAGAACATTTACTTAATTTGACTTTAAGTTGATGTCTTTCTAATATCATAAATACTTCACGAAGGTGTAATAAATGTGTTTCCTAGGTAGGACTATAGATCAGAATATCATCAAACAAAACCAAGAAAGATTTTCTTAATTGATTTCTGAACACATCATTCATAAGATGTTGAAATATTGATGGAGCATTAGTTAATCCAAACGGCATCACTAGGAATTTATAATGTTTGTCATGGGTTCGAAAATCTGTCTTGTAGATATCTTGTTCATACATTCTAATTTGATGATAACCAGATCTTAAATCTAGTTTCGAAAAGAATAAAGCACCATCTAGTTCATCTAATAACTCATCAATGACTAGTAGCGTGGTTTAAAGCTTTATAATCAACACACATACGACAAGTGTCATCTTTTTTATTAACTAACAAAATAATAGAAGATAAAGGACTTGTGCTTGGCCTAACTAAGCCTGATTCTACCATCTCTTTAACAATCTTTCGATCTCACCTTTCTGGTAATGTGCGTACTTGTAAGATTGTACATTGATTGGAGCACTCCCAGGTTGTAAGGTTATGCGTTGATCATGGCTTCTCACAGGTGGAAGCTTTGTGGGTACTGAGAACACCTCACCAAACTCTTCAATTAATTCTTGTATCTCCCCTAGTGTTTCTTGACTAATTTTTGCTTCTGCGCATTGATTGATCTGGCAAAAAAATCAAGATGATCCCTTGTTTAAGAGGCTCTGGATGGTATTGATGTCGGATAACTTTACTTTATTTTTCTTATCTCCTTCCAGTCGAATAAGCTCACCAGCCCTCTTAAAATCCATGGTCAAATGTTTGAAATCCCAAGTTATGAGACCTAATGTTTCTAACCATTGGACTCCCAAAACCACATCGCATCCCCCAAGTGGCAATACATAAATTTTTTCTTTTGAACCCATATTTATTCAACTTATAATCCAGATCCAAGCATCTTCCTTCACAAGTCATTCTAGCACCATTAGCTACCATCACCTCAAAAGTTTCATCTTTAATTATCTTAATTCTAATTCTTTTAGGTATCGCAGAATCAAAAACATTACGAGTACTTCCAGAATCGATAAGTATGGTAATTTGAGCCTTCTTAATTTCTCCTTGTACCCGTATAGTTTGTGTAGTTAATGATCCATCCAGCGAATGCATAAAAATATCGGCGGTTTCTTTTTCAAGTTCTTCTTCTATAGCAACTTCATATTTACCTTCATCTTCATCCTGATTGTCGTATTTATCAATTAAGAACAATGTTTGAGTTTTACAACGATTACCATGGTGCCAATTTTCATCACAGTTATAGCATAGTTGTTGCTTTCTTCTTTCTTTAGCCTCGGCCTGAGTTAATCTTCTAACAAATGGAGTTTCCATTATGGGTTTTGAAGATGAAATAGGTGCTCTAGAATTAAAAGGTATACTAGTATTAACAACACTAGATGTCTTTGTTGCTATTCTATATGATTGTATTCGCAACGTTACCTTTTCATCTTGTAACCTTCCAATTTTCATTGCATCATGTAAATTAGTAGGAGTGTGGGATTGAGTTTCTAGTCTCACCTCGTCTTTTAATCCACTTAGAAAACAACTCACTAAAAATTCTTCAGGCAAATTATCTACCAAATTTGATAATCGTTCAAATTCTTCACAATATTCTACATATGAACCTGACTGCTTAATTTTAGCGAGTTTTGCTCCTGCATCTTCATATGAAGTAATACTGAAACGACTAATAATGGATTTCTCAAATTCTTCCCAAGTAACTACAGGTTTAGTTCTCTTCAACCACCTATACCATTGTAAAACTTTACCATCTAAATTACATGTGGCCAACTTGATTTTCTGATTTGCAAGTGTTTCATAATACTCAAAATACTGTGTAGCCTTAAAGAGCCAACCTTCTACATCAGATCCATAAAACTTGGAAAAATATAATCGCACATTGTTAGAGAATAGCTCGGTCGAACTCGCATGCGTTGCTATATCAAGCATGTTTGTCAATTTTAGTGATCAGAACTATATAGTCTTGATATCTAGCCTATTAGCAAGTCTCGGACTAGGATAGGAAAAGTGTAAGTGAGCTCAAGTACTTCATGGCGATTCAACGACAACGACGAAGATCTACACCAAGGAACCGTGGAACTTCATCAACAAAAAGGTATGTGAAGACTTGAACTTATGTGTCACTCATAATTCCATCTATTATATCTCCTACTTCTTATGAGACAAAAGTCGTATGCTTTATAGACTAGATCAAATACGCTAATATTTCGAGCTGAGTATTCAATGCTTATCTTTTTCTCGAAATACGTGTGTTGGTAAAGCTTTTCTCTTTAACCAAGTTTATCTTCATCTTTCAATCGGGTAGTTGAGAATTTCTCTGACGTGAAGACAATCTGTGAATAACGGTTGGGATAGCGTTCTAAGAGAAAGTCTCAATGATTGAAATGAGAGTAGATTACGTAACCCTTGATCCGAAGTTCTTTGAACTTTGTTGAGAAAGTGTATTCGGTAGGATTATAGAATTGGCTTGTCAAGTCCGCGAACCCAGTTCGCGAACTCAATCCGCGAACTGCCAGAAGTTCTCAAACCCGAGAATTTCTGCTGGGATTTTCAAAGACCGTTTGTGAGACGCAAGTCCGCGAACTCAGTCCGCAGACCTAGTTCGCGAACTGGTGGAAGTTCTCGACCGAGAATTTCTGCTGAGTTTTGGAAAACTCAAACCGAATGCTTAATTCCACGAACTTGTTTGTGAGCTTAAGTGGTTGTAATCTAAGATGATTAGCTCTGAACATAAACATTAAATTACTAAGGAATACTTAATGCAAACCATGGCTATAATGTTCATTGAGACGATTCAATCAAATCAATATCATCTAGAGTTCAATTGTCTCTTGTGTAGTTACATAAGATCTCATATCAATTGAATGACTCTCTAACTATTTCGTTTGAGTCAAGTGGACTAGTTATTATGGAAGAGGAACATGGTTAATATGTGAAGCTCATATGGTTTCCTTTTGGTTTCTATATTGGACCTACATGTATGTAAATGTTTGGGCCAGTTCTCAAGAACTTGGAAAACGTCTACGAGTGTGTTTGACAAGCTTTGTATTTCGATCTGACGGTTGAGAGATATTGGCTTGGATTTAAATCAGCGGTGAATAATGTTTACTTAATTCTTAAGTAAAAACCCTGGTTTGAAAGGCTATAAATAGGAGACATCTAGGTTGAGGAAAACTAATCCCCACACACCTTTCTTGTGTGATACTAGTTTTCTCTAAGCTAGAGTCGATCTCCATTAACCCTTGAGTTTCTTCTTCAAATTCGGGTTAAAGACTTAAAGACTTCATTGGGATTGTGAAGCCAGACCGATACTACTTTTATCGTAGTTGTGTGATATGATCTTACTTTTCTATCGTTAAGAGTACAATTGTTTCTGATTGGCTCGAGAACTTGTTTCCCCGATAGGTAAGATAAAGTATTCGCGAACATCTTCGTCTCACTGTTCGTGAATCCTCAGTATTCTTCTTGTGTATTCAGGAATCAAGTATTGAGAGGTGATTGGTTTATCTAGGCTGTTCTTCGGGAATATAAGAACAGATAAATCAATTAGTTCATCTGCTACCTTGATCATATCAAAAAACAGAATCAAAACTAGGGTTTATCCGTGGGAGACAGATTTATCCTTTGATAGACTTGTCTGTGTGAGACGGATTTGTTTATTGTAAAAGCCTGCGATTTTGGGTCGTAACAACTCTTTGTTGTGGTTCATATCAGCAAAGGGAATCAAGTACGTAGTATCCTGCTGGTATCAGAGGTGTAGAGGTGCAACTGTACCTTGTATCAATGGGGGACTGATAGGGGTTCAACTATAGTCCAGTATGAAGTTAATTGGGAGTAGGCTAGTGTCTGTAACGGCTTAATACAGTGTGTATCTAATATGGACGAGGTCTAGTGGTTTTTCTGCATTTGCGGTTTCCTCGTTTACAAAATTTCTGGTGTCTGTGTTATTTCTTTTCCGTATTATATTTGTTATATAATTGAAATAATACAGGTTGTGCGTATAAGCTTAATCAATTAGAGATCCAGTCTTGTGATTGTTGATCTCATTGATTAACACTTGGATATTGGTTTTTGATACCAGCCAAGTTATCTCTCTTTGATTTGACTCGCAGATTCTATTTGTTTGAGTATCAATCAGATTGACAGATTAAGATATTAACTTTTAATTGATTGAGTCTTGTTGATTCTCTTAAAGGTTTGTCCAAGTTTGTCCATTCAGATTGCTAATTGAAATATTGGGTGGTGTTGTTAGATCCCCGCTTTTTCAATTGGTATCAGAGCCGGCAAACACATTAAAGACCCAGTCAGTCTGTGTTTGTAGCAATCTGACTTTGTGGACAGAATCTCTATGCATACCAAGATGCCTCCTAAAGCCGTCAACATTATCAAGTGTCCTGGAAATACCTCAAAGGAAAACTCCTTAGTTGGTTCTTCCGAATTCCGAGGTAGGAAAACTGTTCCTTCTTGTGATGATCGGTTTTTCTCCAATGTGATATTGGACATAATGACCAAGGCTGAAAAGGATCTCACTAGAATTGCAAGAAATTCTACTGAGTGCTTTGATCTACATGATCATGGAAAACTCATTGATGAATTTGGCAAGTCGTTTGATCGTGCACAAGTGCTTTATGATATTATAGGGTCTTTCTCTAAGGAAATTGAGAAACTTCTTCAAGTAAATAAATTACAGCGTAATAAGATCAACAATCTTGAAAAGCTGGTAAAACAAGGCTCAGTTAGATAAAAATGTTTGATCAAGACTCATTCATCCGATCTTGACAAGCTTCGTATGGAGAAGGAAAAAAAAATGAAGCTACACTTGTTCTAGCCAATGGTTAGCGTACTTCCTTGGAAAATGAAAACTATGTCTTAAGAAAAAATCATTTTGCACTTTCTAATTCACATGAGTTACATTACAGAACGAAAATTTCTCCAAAAGAAGATTGTGGTAAAACAATTTTTCGAAACCTACAATCTTCTCTGACGGATATGAAATCTAGACAAGTGCCGGTCATTGCCTCTTCTCTGCAAGAATGCACCTTCTATGGAAAAGGAAATCACTATGCCATCCATTGCTTTGCCAGACAGAAACAGGTGGCCAAACTTCATAAGTTACTTGTTTTTACGGTGAATAGAGTAAGCTATCCATCTACAATTGGAGTAAATAATGTACCACAGAGAGTCAAGAATCTTATAAACATGACCTCATTTTTAAATATCATTCTAGGGCACAGGTATATTCTAAACGAACATATTCTAATACTTCTGGTAAAAGTATTCCCTGCATTTATAAGAAATTTTTTGGCATATCTGAGTATGAAAAAGGGATCCCCATCTTTTCTTATCCACTTGAACCTGTTGCAAGAGGTCCTAGACTTAGTCCTCAAAAGATGTCTCCAGAAGGATATGTTAAAATCGATATGTCCTATGTTTCTGGACTGAGGAATAACAAGAAAAGGAAGGCTAAACAAAAGTCATGGTTATTTAATGAGCTGGATGCTCATACTTGTGCTAATTAATCACAAGGTTGACTTCACACCCAGAAAAATCCTAGTGGTGTGAGGATTGAATAGATATACTCCATGTAACAATGCTCATCCAACTAATTTCTTATCGTCCTTAGCTGGGTAATAAGTTTTACATGAGTATCGTATTGGTTGTTTTGCTTTCTCTTGACTTTAAACTCAAGTTCTGTTCACGGGGTTTTCTTGACTTACCCGCGAAGGTTTGAGTACGGGTTCGGACTTACGTTATATTATTATCTGTCAAACCCTAGTTCCCTTAAATTGTTTATATACCATGCCTATTGAGTTAAAGTTATCTAATCTAGGTTCTTCTTCAATGGCTTCTTCTTTTTGGGATTTTTCTAAAGACTTTGTTGATAATGGTAAATACTTTGAATTTGATAAAGAGAAGGGAACTCTTGTTGAAGTTGAAGGTTTCTTTCCTTAATATCCTGTTTTACCTTCAGATATTGGGGAAAAGAGTTCAACTAAGGTGGTTATTGATTCACAACAAATTGTTGGAACTACGGTGTGTCTTAGTGCTGTGAAAGCTAAGCTGAAGAAGGTAAACAATAACCTTGATCTTTTGAAGAAGTCTAAAGATCCTCTCAAGGCCTCTGATATCTCTTCTTAACCGCAACGCATAAATCTTCATGATCATTCATTTGATGATTTGATTTAAGAGTAATTTTCTTTTAGATACCTAGGAAGTCTTCTTTTTGGTTTAGATGGAAGAATAACTAGTGCTGATAGCCAAGATTGTGACTACACATAGCTATCTTTTGTTTCATTCTCTTTTGTTATATTTTAGGTTTTGGTTATAAAATTCTAAAAATATTTTGAGGATGTTCGTTATTGCAATATTATGTTTGGTTTCTTTTATTGCAATATTGTTATGGGATATGTATTTTTTGCGTCCGTGAACTTGAAGATCCCATATTGTTGTCAAAAGTAAATTCGTTCATGATCAGTTTATGGTTTAAGGAACGAATCGACTTTTGGCAATGACAAACGCAAACCCTATGCAATCATGGATTTGATGTAAAATAGGATGTGGTCGTTTGTATTACAAGGATAAAGTCTATTATGTCACTTTGTGATGTAAAGATAGAATTGATCCTTGTGTATCCACGGTTTTGAACTTAATTGTTTTATTTTATGAAAACCGTGAAGGCTCCATTGTGTGTCTCATATTGAGCACCTTACAACTAAGTCGATTAATCTTGGCTTGGTTGGTTGTTCCATGAGATGCTATATGTTGATCATATGAAACTAAATTAATCGACTAGTTTGATTGTTTAGTTTTGTACTCCATAGGTCTTCTTTTCTTCTTACTTATACTGAATACATGTACGGTTAGGTGTGTCAATTATTTGATACCTTAATTGGGGTTCCATAATCCTTCATGTTGATCCCAAAATAATTAAATTGATTACTTAGTTAATTAGTTTGGTTATCCAATTAGATTGATTATAGGTTCTCTTGTAATTAATCTAATTGATGTTTCAAATATTCCACAATCTCTTGTGTTGAGTATTTGAAAGACTATAGTAATCATGTTCTTTTGTGGTTATTGTAGTCATGTATTCCATAAGGTTTCTCTTATATCGAGTATACGTAATATTCCTAAGATTTTGCCTTGTGTTGAGTAAATGATCGTATATTCCATAAGAACCAACTTATGTTGAGTACTCTTTTGAATATTCCGTAAGGTTCTCCTTATGTTGAGTATTTTTGAACGATTAAGTTGGTTATCTCCATATGATTAACTTAGTCGTAGGTCGTTGCTCCGTGAGTTTACTTATGTTGAGCACGTTCAATTAAATTGATCACTTTTGTGGTTTTGATTTAATTGTTTTTGACAATTAAATTAATCATGGTTTTACTTGTGGTTAATTTGGTTGTATTTTGGATATAAAAGATCATCTTTTTGATTTTTGGTGTCCAAATAAATCCTTCTTTTCTTTTTGAAATTAAGGTTGCTTATGTTGTTCTCTTGGGAATGACATATTATGGGGGAGATTTCTTTTGAACTTGTGCTTAATGGTAATATCTTGCGGGGAGTGCGTCTGTGGAATTTTTTAGGGGTTATCTTGTATCTTAAAACTCCTTGATGAATGTTGTTAGCTTCGGCTATAAGATTGCATCTAAATTTAAGATGATGTGTATCTTCTCTTTTGGTTATGCATTGTCTCTCCTGGGAATTTCATTATGAACCCTCTCTTTACTTTTGCCAATTTTATTGACAAAAGGGGGAGAAATAGTGTAGTTCACACTACATAATACATATGGTTTTCGGATCATTGTATAAGGGGGAGTGGTTTCCATGATCGAGATAGGTATCGACTAAGGGGGAGTGATACATATCACCATAGTACTATTGTTGAAGTCGTGATGCAATTTGACTTTGATATTCATAGTAGTACTATGACACTGTTTAATAGTGATTGAGAATCTCGATTTCTCTCATTATTTGTGCTACAGATCTTCAACAATGGTGATGCTAGACTTACAACCTTTGGGATCATTGGAGTACTTGGAAATGACGAAGATTTCAAGAACGTTGAAGATTAGACTATGGAATATGAGCCACTAAAGTTTATCTTTTTTTATTCCATATGTATTAGTAGTTTTGTCACAAAAATGAACAAAGGGGGAGATTGTTAGAGCATAGCTCGGTCGAACTCGCATGCGTTGCTATATCAAGCATGTTTGTCAATGTTAGTGATCAAAACTATATAGTCTTGATATCTAGCCTGTTAGCAAGTCTCGGACTAGGATAGGAAAAGTGTAGGTGAGCTCAAGGACTTCATGGCGATTCAACGACAATGACGAAGATCTACACCATGGAACCGTGGAACTTCATCAACAAAAAGGTATGTGAATACTTGAACTTATCTGTCACTCATAAGTCTATCTATTTTATCTCCTACTTCTTACGAGACAAAAGTCGTATGCTTTATAGACTAGATCAAACACGCTAATATTTTGATCTGAGTGTTCAATGCTTATCTTTTGTCTCCAAATACGTGTGTTGGTAAAGCTTTTTGCTTTAACCAAGTTTATCTTCATCTTTTAATTGCATAGTTGAGAATTGCTCTGACGTGAAGACAATCTGTGAACAACGGTTGGGATAGCGTTCTAAGAAAAAGTCTCAATGATTGAAATGAGAGTAGATTATGTAACCCTTGATCCGAAGTTCTTTGAACTTTTTTGAGCAAGTGTATTCGGTAGGATTGTGGAATTGGCTTGCCAAGTCCGCGAACCCAGTTCGCGAGCTCAGTCTGTGAACTGCCGGAAGTTCTCAAACCCGAGAATTTCTGCTGGGATTTTCAAAGATCGTTTGTGAGACGCAAGTCCGCGAACTGGCGGAAGTTCTCGACAGAGAATTTCTGCTGAGTTTTGGAAAACTCAAACCGAATGCTTAAGTCCACGAACTTGTTTGTGAACTTAAGTGGTTGCAAATCGTGGCTATAATGTTCATTGAGTCGATTCAATCGAATCGATATCATCTATAGTTCAATTGTGTCTTTTGTAGTTACATAAGATCTCATAGCAATTGAATGACTCTCAAAATAGTTCGTTTGAGTCAAGTGGACTAGTTATGATGGATGAGGAACATGGTTAATATGTGAAGCTCATATGGTTTCCTTTTAGTTGCTATATTGGACCGACATGTATGTAAACGTTTGGGCCGGTTCTCACGAATTTGGAAAACGTCTACGAGTGTGTTTGACAATCTTTGTCTTTAGATCTAACGGTTGAGAGATATTGAGTTGGATCTAAATCAGCAGTGAATAATGTTACTTAATTCTTAAGTAAAAACCCTGGTTTGAAAGGATATAAATAGGAGACATCTAGGTTGAGGAAAACTAATCCCCACACACCTTTCTTGTGTGATACTAGTTTTCTTTAAGATAGAGTCGATCTCCATTAACCCTTGACTTTCTTCTTCAAATTCGGGTTAACGACTTAAAGACTTCATTGGGATTGTGAAGCCAGACCGATACTACTTTTATCGTAGTTGTGTGATCTGATCTTACTTTTCTATCGTTAAGAGTACAATTGTTTCTGATTGGCTCGAGAACTTGTTTCTCCGATAAGTAAGATAAAGTATTCGCGAACATCTTCGTCTCACTGTTCGTGAATCCTCAGTATTATTCTTGTGTATTCAGGAATCGAGTATTGAGAGGTGATTGGCTTATCTAGGCTGTTCTTCGGGAATATAAGACCGTATAAATCAATTGGTTCATGTGCTACCTTGATCATATAAAAAAACGGAATCAAAACTAGGGTTTATCTGTGAGAGACAGATTTATCCTTTGATAGACTTGTCTGTGTGAGACGGATTTGTTTAATGTCAAAGCCTGCGATTTTGGGTCGTAACAACTCTTTGTTGTGGTTCAGATCGGAAAAGGTAATCATGTACGTAGTATCCTGCTGGGATCAGAGGCGTAGAGGTGCAACTGTACCTTGTATCAGTGGGAGACTGATAGGGGTTCAACTATAGTCCAGTCCGAAGTTAATTGGGAGTAGGCTAGTGTCTGTAGCGGCTTAATACAATGTGTATCTAATCTGGACGAGGTCTAGAAAAATGTATTGAGTCCATGTTTCTTCTTTTATGTTTGATGGATTTCATTTCTAGGATGAAGTCTAGAAAAATTGTACTGAGTCCATGTTTCTTCTTTGATGTTTGCTGGACTTCATTTCTAGGATAAAGTCTAGAAAAATTGTATCGAGTCCATGTTTCTTATTTGATGTTTGCTGGACTTCATTTCTAGAATGATCTAGAAAAAATATACTGAGTCCATGTTTCTTCTTTGATGTTTGCTGGATTTCATTTCTAGAATGAAATCTAGAAAAATTGTATTGAGTTCGTGTTTCTTATTTGATGTTTGATGGACTTCATTTCTAGAATGAAGTCTAGAAAAATTGTACTGAGTTTGTGTTTCTTCTTTGATGTTTGTTGGAATTCATTTCTAGAATAAAGTCTAGAAAAATTTGTAAAGAGTTCATTTCTACGTGAACCATGTTTATTCTTTGATGTTTGTTGTACTTCATTTTGTAGAATGAAGTTAGATCTATTTATGAGTTCATTCTTTAGAGTGAAGGTGTATACCATGTTTCTTCTTTGATGTTTGCTGGACTTCATTTCCAAAATGAAGTCTAGCAAAATTGTACTGATTTTATTTCTACAGTGAACCAAGTAACAGAAAAATTGTACTAAGTTCATTACTTATTTGTTGGCTTAGAATTTCCAGTTCATTATATAGAATGGACTTCATTTTGGAGACTGAAGTCCATTATCTTGATTCATTCTTGTGTTGGTTCTTCTTTCAAAGCCTCATTTCATTGAATGTACTTCGAAATGCTTGAGAGTTCACCAAGTAGAATGAACTGAAGTGTTGGACCTTCTCAAGCCACACTAAATCTTCTTTTGTAAGCTACTATTTATAAAAAGTAACCATTAATCTTCTTCTCTTTTGTTCTTTAAAAAATTGTAGATAAGAAAATTAAGTGTAGCTTTGCTGGAGCCATTTCTCTAGATGCTAAGATTAAAGCTCTTCCAGAAGAGGAGGCTTTGAATGAAGAACAAAGAATTGCTTTGTATAGGAGTCCGTTGGGGAGTGTAGCCAAAGTATTTCTGGAAGAGGAGATTATTGCTACTGAATGGAATAAGTCATTACCTACTGTACAAGTTATTTGCAATTCACACCAGTTCATTCCTGAAACAAAGGATCATATGTTCGTTTTCAAAGTATGGAAAGAAGCATATGTGCTAAGATCATCACATGAAAAGTTGTCGTTAGTGTTTGGAATACTATGTATTCCTGGAGGTGGAATATAAGAATCTTTCTTGGACTCTAAAAAAGTAGCTAACTACACTACTGGAAGGTTCTATAAAACCTACAAATTTGTTCTACCAAAAAAGAAACTTTCTAATATAAAGAACACAGAATTGAAAGAAAAAAATCGTTGAGTTGGTTAAGAATAGAGGATCTGTTGAAGATCTTATAACCATGTATAAGCTCTTTCTATTGTTTACTATTTTTCTTACTACTGGTGATGGAGGTTCCATCCATACCAAGTACCTAGCTTTCCTAGAGTCAATTGATAGAGTATCTCTGTCGCATCTGATACACAATCATTTGATGGAAATCTTGAGAAGAGGTTCTTATGAAGATGTTGATGGTGGATTTTAATTCAGGGCTAAAATTGTAAAACCAAAATTAATATGTTGACACCCTGCAAAGGGTAAAGCCATTTGATAAACTATGAGCGTAGAAAACCTCTCGTTTTATTTATTTGAAGCAATTCAATAAATATACAAAATTCACTCAGAATGGTGCATGTAGCAACAATCCCAAATATTCTGTGTATTTATAGCATTATTAATTGATGTATGAGTTGCCTTGTATTTCCTGTGATGTTCTCAGCAAGACTCTCATTATTGGTGCGGCATGACGACTGAGTGTTTACTCTCAGCAGAGTAACACGAATATCCAAGTGTCAATGATGAGGCATGCACGAAATACCCGTAGACCCTACCATTCTCTAACAAAGAGAATCTCGTATCGTCATGCTTATATTAGCCTGATCGAGCGTGTTTAATTCCTCAAGGGAAATCTGGACTGTCCATGTCAGTCTCAAAAAACGATCACGGCCACGCAAGTTGGCCACATAATTTAACCAGCCTAGTCGAACCCTAGCAGGAGCAGGCAATCACCGCAATGACCACCAGCGGGCCCGTTTATGCCATGTCCAGTCGAATGCATGTTGCGCCCCCAAACAGCTACTGAACGCTAGCCCAAAGTAGGATGGTCGAGCTGGTATGAAGCGGCTTGGAGGAAGCTCGTACGAGCAAGATCGTCAATGGAAGTCTCAAAACTATCCATGGTCGTCCAACTTCGCCGGCATGCTTGGACGGCGTGGATTATCCCATGTCCGGTCGATCATGTATTGTTATACACTCCGGTGAGCCCATTCTCTACCTACCTGACCGACTCTCTTACGGACTAGCCATGGAGCATCCAATGCTTGCTCGAAGTATGGCCGGCGTGATGCTTAAGGGTCGCGGAAAATTTCACTAGTGTCTTAAATCGATCGCAACCATCCAACTTCATTGGCATGTTTGGATGGCTTAGATCAATCCTATGACCATGGGACAGGTACCAACACGCTCACTGCCGGCCCAATGTGGCTCCCACACAGAGGAGGATGGCCTGTCAAATCGGCCGTCCGAAGTAGCATGTGCATGACCGGTATGAAACCCTAATTAGGGTTTGCGACATGTTACATATGTCGTAAATCGATCACGAACGTCCATCTTCGCTAGCTTGGATGAAGGGTGTATATATAGACTAAAGAGGCCCATAGAGCGTCAACATGATCACTGCGGACCCACCTATGTCTATGTCTGATACACTAAAAAAAGCAGGGTCGGATGCCTCGAATCGCACGCCCTGAAGGTGGCATGTCGTGGCCCCTTTTAGAATCCTTTGCGGCATAGGATTCCTGTCGCAAATCGATCTCGGTCACTCCTCTTTGCCGGTTAAATTGAGTGTCTTAGATCGCACCTTCACGAGACAAAGATGTGCGGACATGCACATCGGCAGGCCGTCTACACGCATGCCCGGTCGGTCCCGCCAAAATTTTCTCCCATGCTTGATTTCGGTCAAGTTGAAGAGTGATGCTTGCACACCTCTTCAAAACCCTAAAACTCTACCAACGGTCGCAGATGGGCGTCATAGATCATCTTGTCCATCCAACTCTACCCGCTTGATCGGGCAGCCCAGGCTAAGAGTTAAATAGCTAATGAGGTGTCATGGTGATCACCATTCGTCACTCTACCACATGGAGTGGTAATCCAAGGGAGGTCTTGCCTATGCAGCCTCCAAACGGTCACTCGAAGATGGCTAGGCATGCAGCTGCTTTAAGAAGCTTAATCCGCGACTTACTCCGTTAAGCTTTAAAACAGCGATGCTTCATACATATTGATTATATCCGATGCATTACATAAATAAAGTACACACGATATTTCATGTATATCGATTTCCCAAATAACTCAGTTATTTGATCTAGCACCGTATGCTACTTCCTGTGGGTCCCATAATCCACACACTCGATACATCAAGCATGTCACAAACTGGGGGATACTTAATAGGGTATTGGTCTGGCGGTTTACAGCGTGCAACGTTCCATCACAAGAACGTGTCAAGAGGCATGGAGGGTTAAGATGATGAGGGAAGTGGGCTAAGACGAGATCGTGTAACCACTCACACGACTCCACTAATCCATCACTCAAATTCCTCCACTTCCTATGAGATGAAGGTTTACGCTCAATGATTTGTATAAATAGGTCCTTCACCTATTTTCAAACAACACGAACAAGCACAGAAAAACCAGGTGTTGTCATTCGTATCCATAAAACATCCAGAGATGATTGTTTATATCCTTGCAACCCAGTTCGATATTCTGATACAAGTCATAAACAGCCAACACCTTCACAATCTCAACACCTTCTTCGCTTCCCTTCCTAAGATCAACTCCATCTCTTTCACTTTGTGAACAAAGCAAGTCTGGAACGACCATTTCTTGGTTTAGGCCAGAATTGTATATATTGATCTCTTGAATCATAAAGCACTCTCGTGCAGTGCATTTGTTTAGGATTTAGATTCATTTCTCATCCACACACACCCAAAATTACCAAAACCAGCAGAAATAGTTTTCACCCATAAACATAAGGGTGTTACCTTTACTTGTTGGTGAGATGAAAGGTTGTTCATAATTATGGTTCTTCATTTTGTCATTTTGAGGTTTGATGTTGAAATGAATTCTTGTTGATAACTGACCAGTATAATTCTTCTTTTTACAACCTTGGTTTGATGAGCATTCAAATAATTTAGAACCCAAGTGGCAGGTGAAGGAAATAGTAGACTACCGTCCAAGATTTGCAAGTTGGAAAATCGATACCATTTGCAAACACCTAACGTCCAAGATGAATTTTGATGATTTTGGAGAGGTAAAAATCTAGTTTAACATGGTACCATTATATTGTATTCAATTTCACATAATGAACTATGCTACTTTAAGATAAACTGGTAATTCATTCAACAAAATGAATTCTGACTGTTAACGTCGATTCCTCTGACGTTCTGGTTCATTCTCCTTGTAATGGATACCCAGAATGAATGTTTAATGAGTATGTTGTTGTGTGCTCATTGTGTGAAATGAACTTAATTTTTTTGTGTGTGTGTGCAGATGTCAGATAAATTCTTTGAAGAATATACTGATGCTGAAAACAAGCTTATGAAAAAACAAAAATCCAAGACAAAAGCAACCTGAAGTTGATGCATTGCTAGCTCAAGGAGGAAATGTGGCGAAATTTATGGCAGACCAAGAATCAGAGTACATGCATACTAAACTTTTTCACTGATGATCATAAGAGTGCATTGTCGAGCGATCAAATAAACATCATATTGAATGAACCAGTGGAAGCTGGTGTTGGAAATGAAGATGTTGGAATGCACAGTGCTGCTGAAGATATGCAATCAGTACCAGATGCTGGCGTGGATGAATACTAGGAAGTTGGTGTTGTAAACGTGAATGATAATGTTGGAATTCCAAACCCAGATTCTGCTGGATGATGGAATGCAAGAAATACCATATGTCGTAAATGAAGCTGCTGGAGGTTCTGATCATATCTTTCCCGTCTTATCTGTTAGAGATCCTTCTGTAGAAGTTGATGCAAGTGATATTCAGCAACAACTCCTTGATGAGATGACTGGAGTAGAGTTTCCTTAAATTACAATAAATAACACCACAACTCATTTAAGTATTGTTCAATGTGTAAACCTGGGTAAGAATTCTAATTTTTTTCTTCCTTCTTCAAATATTTTAGTTTTACAGGTTGGAGTTCATTGTGTGAAATGAACTCTTACTTTTCAAGCAGATGATGGAGATTATTCTCATGGATGAACTCTGGATACAGTACATAAATTGGAGTTCACTCTGTAAATGAACTCTGACTTTTCAAGAAGAGGTTGGAGTTCATTCTCATGGATGAACTCTGGCTACAAATATAGAAGTTGGAGTTCATTCTTCTGAATGAAGGTGTATATATGTTTGATGTTTGATGAATAATACCATATTTACTTGACTTCCTTTCTAGAATGAAGTCTAGAAAAATTGTACTGAGTTTGATGAATAATACCATGATGATTGATGTTTGAGTTCATTCTTCTGAATGAAGGTGTATACCATGTTTTATGAGTTCCTTCTTTAGAGTGAAGGTGTATATCAATTTACCTCTTTTATGTTTGGTGGACTTTATTTCTAGAATGAGGTCTAGAAAATTATAAAGATCTCATTCCTACAGTGAAACATGTTTCCCCTTTGATGTTTCATGGACTTCATTTCGTAGAATAAAGTTAGTAGATATATATGATGAAGTTGAATGAAGTTAGATATATTTATGAGTTCATTCTTTAGAATGAAGGTGTATATCTGTTTGATTTATGCTTCTTTTCATTATTTTTAAAAGCATGTAACAAAGATGATATATTCATGAGAGAAGAGCATGTGAGTCTGCAGCTTATTGATGAAAAGAATGAGAAGAATGAAGATTTGAATGATGAAGAAGCTGACACCATCATCGAAGATACAGTAAAGGCGATCAAAACAATTGTAGTCCTCCTAGTTTCTCAATTTGGATGTCACAGTACCAGCCCAACCATGTGTCACAAGAAGCAACTGGAGTGGTTAATAGGTCAAAGAAAGCAAATAAAACTTCCGCAGATGTGGAGACATCTTCGCAAATAGTTTCATAACTGAATAAAACATGCCTTGGTTCATCGATGGAGCAGACTCAGCAAATACCTGTGAAAAAGTACCGGAAGAAAATAGTAGAATGGCTACTAGATCAAACAAACTAGTGAAAGGAATAGGGAATGAATTCATATCGGGATCAGATTACAGTTTAAAGAAAACAAGAATCAGACTAACGATGAACAAAGAAAGAAAGGTAGTGACAAAGAAATCACCTGAAGCTGATAGAGATAAAGAAGAGAAGAAGAAGAATGTACAGAACCCTGTTGGTAAGAGGAAAAGAGGATCCGATCCTGCAAATGTTCAGGGAGCACCACCACAGGCGCAAAAATAAGATCGAATTCAAGAAATAGCAGCACAGTCTCTTCGAAGAGTAAGACAAGAAATCAAGCCAAATCTACCAGAACTGAGAGGATCTCCTTTGTACCACATATTTGATAATGCTTCGTTGGTGGTATTTCGTGATTTCTTCTGCAAAGCTATGACTACGTATATTTCTCTTACTAACTCTTTATATGTTTCTCTTCAACAATTCTTTTTTGGTATAAACTTTTGACAGTTCATTTTTTGTTTGTATTATTGCAGTCAAGCATCTTGGAAAGAAGATAATCACAAGAAAATTCCAATTTCAGTTCAAGGTAGTGAAATCGTTTCTCTGTTGTTCAATGATTACTTGGACACCACCTTGTTGGACTACTATATATACAAAAAGTATAAAGCTGGAAACAACGATAAAATGCTCAATGATAGCGAGGACACTGGGACTCGAAGAAAGTATATAAACTTCGAGATTATGAATTCAACAGCATTCGTAAGTGTGTTCTTCCTATTTATTGATAAAAGTGAACTGTATTTAGAGAAAAATGCATGCCTATGAAGGTTAGTTGATTTTTATCTATTTGAACTGTATAATGAACTGCATAATCCAGCATGCATAAAATGAGCTGCTTATCTAATTCATTTCTCTTTTTGTTTTCAGATATTTTTTAAGCAGCACAATGAACTGAAGAGAACAGAATAAGTTGATCAGTTTATAAGAGGCATGCCTGATAAAACCGAAAAAATGCTCATTCCTATGAATACTGACCCAAACAGTGGTAATGCGAAATCAAAAAGGTCTCTAGGTGAACACTGGCATCTGCTGGTTTTTGACGCCGGCAACTACACATGGGAACATTACAACTCCATAAAAAGGGGAGATCTTGGTAAGCAATGCAAAGATGACGCAAACAGAATGGCTATGTACTGCATGAAACACATCAACTTGTGGCTACAAGCCCATGGTAGGGTGAGATGCAGCAAATTCAACTCTGAAAATCTGCCAGGAGTGCCAGATCAAGAAGCATATCCAGATTGCCTGTTGTACACCTACTATTAAATCAAGAGAAGTGTCAAGCCAACCACAAACAAGTCGCAGAGTGTGATGAAGAAAGCTGACATGATAGAGAAGATGCAAGCAAGAAGGGTTGGGATGGCCTTCAAATTTCTTACTGCATCAGGAGATGAAGAGAGCTGGGGTGAATATTCCAACTCAGAATTCCTTAGCAATTGCTTAATTGGAACAGATTAAACAGACAAACCTCTTTTTGACTATAGTATATTGTACAGTAAATCAATTCTTACAGCAACAGAAAACTCTTATGTCTAATATCACCTGAATTAGATTCTAATATAATTGATACTCTAGTACGTTTTATATTTTCATCTATCATATTTTGAATAGTAGATAACATCAATGTTATATCTTATGCCTTGTCTTAGTCTAATGGACACCTGTTCATTCCAGTAATGAACTTCTGTAGCGCCCCCCAAGCTAGCAGCTGACTAATCCAAGAGATTAACTAACTAAAGATGCACTAAGAAACTAAATCATTTACCTAACATACAATTAAGAAATATGCTACATGACTTAACCCAAAACTAACCCACTATGAAATATATATATATACAAACGCTTCTCTCATATGACAAATTAACAATAGTCATTTCGATTACAAATAGAATACACAACATAACAATCATAGCAGAAGTTAACCAATTAGCGAACTCAAGCGTTGAAGCTTTCGCTGCGCACTCTGATCTGTCTCTGAAAACTGAAAGTGGGAATAATTAACATTTAACTTCTAAGTAATCATAAGCAAGATTAAGAAAAGCAATAATGTTTTCCTAGACATTAAATAGTGACCAAGTCACTGAGATACACAAACACGAATATGGACAAGCTATTTCTTCAAACAATATATATTATTCGTGATAACCACACTCATTAGCTATTGATATAACCAAGACCATGATGACCCACTCTAAGCGTAAAAGCTGAATTCATGTAGATATAAATATGAAGGAGCGTATCCTATATACCACACGTGGAAATTCTCGTTTCCCGTAACAATTCATATGACAAAAAAAACAATTCAACTCCTTTCCAAACCATGGAAAGTTTAACAAAATCAACAGAATTATCATAATGCAATTTAAATAAAGCATGGAATGCATAGACAGACAATGCATGATTTGTTAAACATAAACTTTTGTAAAAGAAACAACAATGGTTACAAAAGAGTCGAATGTATTCCCACATCTTTTGATGACAAGCCACACCTACCTCGAAATCCACGATCCGCTGGTTCGTCCTTTGAATCGACTCGTTGTTAATATAAACTAACTGTTAACTACACAAGAAGTCTAAGAATCTATCCAAAAGCTCATATAAAAATCATACAAGTCTATCTAATGTTTCTAAGCCCATTTGTGGTTTAACACATCTTCATTATCCATCTCTTGCATATCTAAAGGTTTACCAATTCAATTAGGTTGGTTCTATAGTCGAAACACTAAGTCTTATGAATATCTATAACTTTGTAGAAGGAAACAAATGATGATTCAGACCATGAAGGTCCATTACATCAAATACGAACACTAAACCTAAGCCCAAGTACACTAAACAACCCATTAAACTAAGGTACAGTCCATCTGAGTCAATTAACAGTCACTAACAGTCAAAGAGCCAACTAACAGTCACCATCCAAGGTTAGGTCAAAGTCCAGGGTCAAACGAGTCAAGACTGAGTTAACTCAGTCACTAAGATTAACTAAATTGAGTCAGTTCATCTGACTAGGCTTAATGGCCTAAGACCATGGTTCTGTTTTAGCAGCAAAACCTTCATCAGTTGATCGCTGACCTTCTATTACAGATTTCATTTCAATAACAATATATTAATTCATTTTAAATGAACTTCAAAATCAGACTACAAATACGACAATAATTTACTTGCGAAAATGCAGTTCCAAGCTTTCACAGGGATCACTATCCCAATTCTCTCCATCTAAAACCTAATTCAACAGATAACCTTAACTCAACTTGCTCTGTTACAGTTTACATTTCCACCTGCAACAACTGTTATTCATCTCTAACTCAATTCATAAACTTGTTCCAAAATCATCACTTGTATCTCCATCTCATCTTACTTGTACAACTTAATTGTGACTCATCCAATAGTTCATCTTTAACTCATCTCTTTTCTGCAAGCTCTGCATTTCACTTTCCTTACCACCTGGAACTCAAATAACCTCAGCTCCTACATCATACTGAGTTCATCTAAAAACATACACTGTCTAAACCACTATCCAATCTGAACTTCACTAGTCTTCATCAACTCATACATGTTCAAACACAACTTCATTACAGCCATACTGCACGAGTCCATATCTCACCCAGCACATTCATCTAATCCAACTCATCATATTACAGCTCTATTCCTAATTACATCTGTTGTAGCATCTCATAACTCAATATCATCTCAGCTTATAATAACTCTGCGCCTCCACCAGTTCAACAACACCAACGACAGTTGAGCCTAGCTCAAATACACAACATTCAATTAACACCATTCACCTTATTACCAATCCAGCTCCATTTCTATACACTGAACACTAATAGTTCACTCATAATCTTCACCTGCATCAATTCAGATTCATCTCTAAACACACCCATGTTCTCTAACTCAATTTATAACTGAAATCTTAGATAACATTCATCCATGGCTCACTAGCAAGATCACCAGCTCAATTCCATTACCACTCCATAAACTCCATACGGTCAACATCAGTACCAACACCATTTCATACAGCTTCCTAACTCAAACATCACCATAACCCAGCCATCAGTAACACAACCTTTTTGTCTAACTCAACTGTGAATCCAATAACAGCACACAACTTCAAAACATGAATCAAACAACTTTATTAAATTATTGATGAAAGCAATTACCTCAGATTAGTTTCATTCCAGCAAATAAAATTCAACTCCTCTTCTTGCTTAACTGGATTATGCGATTCCTCTTAAAGTTACAACAACCCGCCAATACAGTTCATCCAACACCGCCTCAATCTTCATCCTCTTTACTGATTCTCAGAAACCCTAAAACCAATTCTCAATCCTCTATTTCCTAATTCTGAGTTCAAAATATAATTCTAACTTCTCATATCAACCATACCCAGCCTATAATTTTTCCTTAATCAACTCTACTATAATTTTCCGAAGAATTCAGAAACCCTAACTCAATTTGGGGAAAAACACGAGGAACTGGAATCGAAATTAAACTCATACAACCATTAATATTTCATACCTGATCAAAACCCATCCCAAATCTCCCCTTAAAAACCTCTATTTCGACTCCAATTTCTTCATACAATTTCTTCAAGAAACACTAACTTTAACTTCTTTTATTCTCCATCCAAAAAACTTCCAAACATCAATTGATCAACAACCCTTTTACCCTACATCCATCACCAACTCAGTTTAAATATCAATCTGTCACAAACCCTAACTTCAGATTATAACTACATCATCTCCTTCCTTTCCCGAACTCAATAAACATCAACAGCACGACAAAAAATCAATTCTTAGCATAACTCCTACGATGATCGATCTCACATACCCAGGAAACTCTCAAAATCGCCGAAGAAGAAAATAAGAGAAGGGAGAAAGAAGAAGAAGAAGAAGAAGAAGAAGAAGAAGAAGAGTTATGAGTTATCTGCTCGACACGAGTAGAGATAAGGCCAGACAAGATTGTTAAAGGCATCCAACCAACAGATAAGGGAAACCAGGTGGGTCTAAAGAATAATACAAATACCCTCGTACTAATTTGATGATATCTTCTTCCTCTCGTTGTTAGATTAATTTCTATTAATTAGCGTTCGTGTTAAGCTAATCGAGTTATTATCGGCTAATTCGTCACTTGACCATCGCTAGACCAGTCAGATAGCGTTGACGAGCTTGAGGGTCTTTACATCCTCCCCACCTTATACATTTTCATCCTCGAAAATAGAACCATCTTCTAGTCTTCAAAACTCCCCACTTTATAGAGAAATACTATCGCTCATCTAAGCGCAAAACAACATGAAAGAAAGCACAAATCTATATGGCTTTTTACAACTATCTTTTTTGGCTCTAGGTTCAATAGACTAGTTCTATAAAATAGGGAAGTCTAAGTTTCTGATACTAATTTCTATAATGGAAGCTTATAAATTTAGTCTTTATGCTCTTTACACTAATTGTTATTTTATAAAATAGGTGTCTCCAATTACAAGGAAGAATCATACAAATCTTTCTAAGTGAAATTATATCTATCGGTTTCCTAAAGAATTATACCAAGCTTCTATGATCAGTCATCTCTGAATGCATTTTCCCTGTCAAGATTGGCCAAGCCCAACAATGCCTTCCTACGAACAGAGAGAACACAACCTTCATGCTTCCCCAGTGCTGGATTAATTAACTATTAATTTATTAATGTCAATTAGTCTCTAAACTTTTATCATAATTGGTGTAAGTCTGATAAATTTACTTCGTAAAATATATAAATAGTTTACATCATTTTAAACAATTTAGTCATCTGAATTTATTTATTTTACATTATAAGTGAACTCAATTCGATTTTACTTCAATTTATAACAATTTGATAGTTTTAACTTTACAATAATACCACATATAAATTTTCCAAATATTATATGTTATAATTTTAACTCGAATACTATTACCAATTGTGTTATTATTCTCATCTTAAGTTGCTAGTCCAGTTGGTATACTTAGCCTTAATCTTCTATATAGAATTCTACATTCACGTAAAGACGATAGCATAGATTTTATTTATTCAGATTGAATCTGTATATTATACCTTGTTAAATACTGACATTGGTAATTTAATATGATTTAAATTTGAGTCTGCATAAAACTTTAATATGTCTTAGGTTTTGGTATTAATAATAAGTATTTTATTTATAAGCATTTTTTTCTCCTTTTTAGTCTTTAGATTATGTTATTAATACATAATATCCTATTGAATTTATTTTCTTCTAACTCTAATATTACACTAAGCGTCAAAATTTTATTATTACCACCTCCTGTATACTTGTTTCATTTTAAGATTTACTGAATTATTCGTTAAACTAAAAATAATTTCGGTGCAAGGTTACTAAGAAGTTGAGTCGTTTTATTCTCACCCTCTACGTCTTACGCCTGATAAGTATTATATTAACCGTCTAGTTTAAACGTAAAACTTATATTCTTAATTTGTCATTAATTTAATTTGCAAAATTTAGTCGTAGATAAGCGTTAATAATTATTATTCTTTATTGAAATTTTAGTTAAGTTCAATATGATACTAATTGATGAATACTAATCATTACTTTATTAAAATTACTATTACTATTATTTTCATCTATAATTACTATACCAGTATTTTTATTATTAACATTGATGGTTGAACTATATTATTCTAACTACTCTTACAAACATTATTAAGTCCCAACAATATTATTAACATTTATATGATTATAAAGTTGACCCTATATATAAGTCAAGGTATTCAATAATTTTTCTATGCGTCTTTCAAGATCTATCAATAATGTTAATCTCATTATTTTTCTGATATTAGATTATTCTGTGTTCATACTTTTTAGACTAATTATTCTCTAATCTTAATTAGATAAGTTATTGGTGTATCCTACAACTTTTACTTCACTACATATACAAACAAACAAATAAATGAATTAGGTAAATATTTTTTTAATTATTGATAACTTTTAGTGATTAAGATTTATCTCACAAACCCAACGCAATTCTAAATTAATCTATTTCACTAACTAGCACTGGCTATTCCTATTGTTTCCCATATAAGATCTAATAATGATCTCTTATACCAATATTGTAGCGCCCCCAAGCTAGCAGCTGACTAATCCAAGAGATTAACTAACTAAAGAGGCACTAAGAAACTAAATCATTTACCTAACATACAATTAAGAAATCTGCTACATGACTTAACCCAAAACTAACCGACTCTGAAATATATATATACAAACGCTTCTCTCATATGACAAATTAACAATAGTCATTTCGATTACAAATAGAATATACAACATAACAATCATAGCGGAAGTTGACCAATTAGCGAACTCAAGCGTTGAAGCTTTCGCTGCGCATTCTTATCTGTCTCTAAAAACTGAAAGTGGGAATAATTAACATTTAACTTCTAAGTAATCATAAGCAAGATTAAGAAAAGCAACAATGTTTTCCCAGACATTAAATAGTGACCAAGTCACTGAGATACACAAACACGAATATGGACAAACTATTTCTTCAAACAATATATATTATTCGTGATAACCACACTCATTAGCTATTGATATCACCAAGACCATGATGACCCACAATAAGCATAAAAGATGAATTCATGTAGATATAAATATGAAAGAGCATATCCTCACAAAAGTAAACAAACATGTATATGGACAAATTCCTTCTTCAAACAATGTATAATATTTGTGCTAACCACACTCATTAGCTATTGATATAACCAAGACCATGATGACCCACTCTAAGCGTAAAAGCTGAATTCATGTAGATATAAATATGAAGGAGCGTATCCTATATACCACACGTGGAAATTCTCGTTTCCCGTAACAATTCATATGACAAACAAACAATTCAACTCCTTTCCAAACCATGGAAAGTTTAACAGAATCAACAGAATTATCATAATGCAATTTAAATAAAGCATGGAATGCATAGACAGACAATGCATGATTTGTTAAACATAGACTTTTGTAAAAGAAACAACAATGGTTACAAAAGAGTCGAATGTATTCCCACATCTATTGATGACAAGCCACGTCTACCTCGAAATCCACGATCCGCTGGTTCGTCCTTTGAATCGACTCGTTGTTAATATAAACTAACTGTTAACTACACAAGAAGTCTAAGAATCTATCCAAAAGCTCATATAAGAATCATACAAGTCTATCTAATGTTTCTAAGCCCATTTGTGGTTTAACACATCTTCATTATCCATCTCTTGCATATCTAAAGGTTTACCAATTCAATTAGGTTGGTTCTATAGTCGAAACACTAAGTCTTATGAATATCTATAACTTTGTAGAAGGAAACAAATGATGATTCAGACCATGAAGGTCCATTACATCAAATACGAACACTAAACCTAAGCCCAAGTACACTAAACAACCCATTAAACTAAGGTACAGTCCATCTGAGTCAATTAACAGTCACTAACAGTCAAAGAGTCAACTAACAGTCACCGTCCAAGGTTAGGTCAAAGTCCAGGGTCAAATAGTCAAAGTCTAAAGTCTAAATATTCTGGTCAAACGAGTCAAGACTGAGTTAACTCAGTCACTAAGATTAACTAAATTGAGTCAGTTCATCTGACTAGGCTTAATGGCCTAAGACCATGGTTCTGTTTTAGCAGCAAAACCTTCATCAGTTGATCGCTGACCTTCTATTACAGATTTCATTTCAATAACAATATATTAATTCATTTTAAATGAACTTCAAAATCAGACTACAAATACGACAATAGTTTACTTGCGAAAATGCAGTTCCAAGCTTTCACAGGGATCACTATCCCAATTCTCTCCATCTAAAACCTAATTCAACAGATAACCTTAACTCAACTTGCTCTGTTACAGTTTACATTTCCACCTGCAACAACTGTTATTCATCTCTAACTCAATTCATAAACTTGTTCCAAAATCATCACTTGTATCTCCATCTCATCTTACTTGTACAACTTAATTGTGACTCATCCAATAGTTCATCTTTAACTCATCTCTTTTCTGCAAGCTCTGCATTTCACTTTCCTTACCACCTGGAACTCAAATAACCTCAGCTCCTACATCATACTGAGTTCATCTAAAAACATACACTGTCTAAACCACTATCCAATCTGAACTTCACTAGTCTTCATCAACTCATACATGTTCAAACACAACTTCATTACAGCCATACTGCACGAGTCCATATCTCACCCAGCACATTCATCTAATCCAACTCATCATATTACAGCTCTATTCCTAATTACATCTGTTGTAGCATCTCATAACTCAATATCATCTCAGCTTATAATAACTCTGCGCCTCCACCAGTTCAACAACACCAACGACAGTTGAGCCTAGCTCAAATACACAACATTCAATTAACACCATTCACCTTATTACCAATCCAGCTCCATTTCTATACACTGAACACTAATAGTTCACTCATAATCTTCACCTGCATCAATTCAGATTCATCTCTAAACACACCCATGTTCTCTAACTCAATTTATAACTGAAATCTTAGATAACATTCATCAATGGCTCACTAGCAAGATCACCAGCTCAATTCAATTACCACTCCATAAACTCCATACGGTCAACATCAGTACCAACACCATTTCATACAGCTTCCTAACTCAAACATCACCATAACCCAGCCATCAGTAACACAACCTTTTTGTCTAACTCAACTGTGAATCCAATAACAGCACACAACTTCAAAACATGAATCAAACAACTTTATTAAATTATTGATGAAAGCAATTACCTCAGATTAGTTTCATTCCAGCAAATAAAATTCAACTCCTCTTCTTGCTTAACTGGATTATGCGATTCCTCTTAAAGTTACAACAACCCGCCAATACAGTTCATCCATCACCGCCTCAATCTTCATCCTCTTTACTGATTCTCAGAAACCCTAAAACCAATTCTCAATCCTCTATTTCCTAATTCTGAGTTCAAAATATAATTCTAACTTCTCATATCAACCATACCCAGCCTATAATTTTTCCTTAATCAACTCTACTATAATTTTCCGAAGAATTCAGAAACCCTAACTCAATTTGGGGAAAAACACGAGGAACTGGAATCGAAATTAAACTCATACAACCATTAATATTTCATACCTGATCAAAACCCATCCCAAATCTCCCCTTAAAAACCTCTATTTCGACTCCAATTTCTTCATACAATTTCTTCAAGAAACACTAACTTTAACTTCTTTTATTCTCCATCCAAAAAACTTCCAAACATCAATTAATCAACAAACCTTTTACCCTACATCTATCACCAACTCAGTTTAAATATCAATCTGTCACAAACCCTAACTTCAGATTATAACTACATCATCTCCTTCCTTTCCGGAACTCAATAAACATCAACAGCACGACAAAAAATCAATTCTTAGCATAACTCCTACGATGATCGATCTCACATACCCAGGAAACTCTCAAAATCGCCGAAGAAGAAAATAAGAGAAGGGATGAAGAAGAATGAAGAAGAAGAAGAGTTATGAGTTATCTGCTCGACACGAGTAGAGATAAGGCCAGACAAGATTGTTAAAGGCATCCAACCAACAGATAAGGGAAACCAGGTGGGTCTAAAGAATAATACAAATACCCTCGTATTAATTTGATGATATCTTCTTCCTCTCGTTGTTAGATTAATTTCTATTAATTAACGTTCGTGTTAAGCTAATCGAGTTATTATCGGCTAATTCGTCACTTGACCATCGCTAGACCAGTCAGATAGCGTTGACGAGCTTGAGGGTCTTTACATCCTCCCCACCTTATACATTTTCATCCTCGAAAATAGAAACCATCTTCTAGTCTTCAAAAACTTCCACTTTATAGAGAATACTATCGCTCATCTAAGCGCAAAACAACATGAAAGAAAGCACAAATCTATATGGCTTTTACAACTATCTTTTTTGGCTCTAGGTTCAATAGACGTTCTATAAAATAGGGAAGTCTAAGTTTCTGATACTAATTATAATGGAAGCTTATAAATTTAGTATTTATGCTCTTTACACTAATTGTTATTTATAAAATAGGTGTCTCCAATTACAAGGAAGAATCATAAAATCTTTCTAAGTGAAAATTATCTATCGGTTTCCTAAAGAATTATACCAAGCTTCTATGATCAGTCATCTCTGAATGCATTTTCCCTGTCAAGATTGGCCAAGCCCAACAATGCCTTCCTACGAACAGAGAGAAACAACCTTCATGCTTCCCCAGTGCTGGATTAATTAACTATTAATTTATTAATGTCAATTAGTCTCTAAACTTTTATCATAATTGGTGTAAGTCTGATATAAATTTACTTCGTAAATATTATAAATAGTTTACATCATTTTAAAAATTTAGTCATCTGAATTTATTTTTTTACATTATAAGTGAACTCAATTCGATTTACTTCAATTTATAAAAATTTGATAGTTTTAACTTTACAATAATACCACATATAAATTTCCAATATTATATGTTATAATTTAACTCGAATACTATTACCAATTGTGTTATTATTCATCTTAAGTTGCTAGTCAGTTGGTATACTTAGCCTTAATCTTCTATATAGAATTCTACATTCACGTAAAGACGATAGCATAGATTTTATTTATTCAGATTGAATCTGTATACTATACCTTGTTAAATACTGACATTGGTAATATATGATTTAAATTTGAGTCTGCATAAAACTTTAATATGTCTTAGGTTTGGTATTAATAATAAGTATTTTATTATAAGCATTTTTTTCTCCTTTTTAGTCTTTAGATTATGTTATTAATACATAATATCCTATTGAATTTTCTTCTAACTCTAATATTACACTAAGCGTCAAAATTTTATTATTACACCTCTGTATACTTGTTTCATTTTAAGATTTACTGAATTATTCGTTAAACTAAAAATAATTTCGGTGCAAGGTTACTAAGAAGTTGAGTCGTTTTATTCTCACCCTCTACGTCTAACGCCTGATAAGTATTATATAAACCGTCTAGTTTAAACGAAAACTTATATTCTTAATTTTTCATTA
Source organism: Papaver somniferum (assembly GCF_003573695.1). Lineage (NCBI taxonomy): Eukaryota > Viridiplantae > Streptophyta > Magnoliopsida > Ranunculales > Papaveraceae > Papaver > Papaver somniferum. The sequence goes on from NC_039367.1 coordinate 51,474,546, forward strand.
ATTAATTTGCAAAATTTAGTCGTAGATAAGCGTTAATAATTATTATTCTTTATTGAAATTTTAGTTAAGTTCATATGATACTAATTGATGAATACTAATTACTTTATAAAAATACTATTACATTATTTTCATCTATAATACTATACCAGTATTTTATTATTAACATTGATGGTTGAACTATATTATTTTAACTACTCTTACAAACATTATTGTCCCAACAAATTATTAACATTTATGATTATAAAGTTGACCCTATATATAAGTCAAGGTATTTAATAATTTTTCTATGCGTCTTTCAAGATCTATCAATAATGTTAATCTCATTATTTTTCTGATATTAGATTATTCTGTGTTCATACTTTTTAGACTAATTATTCTCTAATCTTAATTAGATAAGTTATTGGTGTATCCTACAACTTTACTTCACTACATATACAAACAAACAAATAAATGAATTAGGTAAATATTTTTTTAATTATTGATAACTTTTAGTGATTAAGATTTATCTCACAAACCCAACGCAATTCTAAATTAATCTATTTCACTAACTAGCACTGGCTATTCCTATTGTTTCCCATATAAGATCTAATAATGATCTCTTATACCAATATTGTAGCGCCCCCAAGCTAGCAGCTGACTAATCCAAGAGATTAACTAACTAAAGAGGCACTAAGAAACTAAATCATTTACCTAACATACAATTAAGAAATCTGCTACATGACTTAACCCAAAACTAACCGACTCTGAAATATATATACAAACGCTTCTCTCATATGACAAATTAACAATAGTCATTTCGATTACAAATAGAATATACAACATAACAATCATAGCGGAAGTTGACCAATTAGCGAACTCAAGCGTTGAAGCTTTCGCTGCGCATTCTTATCTGTCTCTAAAAACTGAAAGTGGGAATAATTAACATTTAACTTCTAAGTAATCATAAGCAAGATTAAGAAAAGCAACAATGTTTTCCCAGACATTAAATAGTGACCAAGTCACTGAGATACACAAACACGAATATGGACAAACTATTTCTTCAAACAATATTATATTCGTGATAACCACACTCATTAGCTATTGATATCACCAAGACCATGATGACCCACAATAAGCATAAAAGCTGAATTCATGTAGATATAAATATGAAAGAGCATATCCTCACAAAAGTAAACAAACATGTATATGGACAAATTCCTTCTTCAAACAATGTATAATATTTGTGCTAACCACACTCATTAGCTATTGATATAACCAAGACCATGATGACCCACTCTAAGCGTAAAAGCTGAATTCATGTAGATATAAATATGAAGGAGTGTATCCTATATACCACACGTGGAAATTCTCGTTTCCCGTAACAATTCATATGACAAACAAACAATTCAACTCCTTTCCAAACCATGGAAAGTTTAACAGAATCAACAGAATTATCATAATGCAATTTAAATAAAGCATGGAATGCATAGACAGACAATGCATGATTTGTTAAACATAAACTTTTGTAAAAGAAACAACAATGGTTACAAAAGAGTCGAATGTATTCCCACATCTTTTGATGACAAGCCACGTCTACCTCGAAATCCACGATCCGCTGGTTCGTCCTTTGAATCGACTCGTTGTTAATATAAACTAACTGTTAACTACACAAGAAGTCTAAGAATCTATCCAAAAGCTCATATAAGAATCATACAAGTCTATCCAATGTTTCTAAGCCCATTTGTGGTTTAACACATCTTCATTATCCATCTCTTGCATATCTAAAGGTTTACCAATTCAATTAGGTTGGTTCTATAGTCGAAACATTAAGTCTTATGAATATCTATAACTTTGTAGAAGGAAACAAATGATGATTCAGACCATGAAGGTCCATTACATCAAATACGAACACTAAACCTAAGCCCAAGTACACTAAACAACCCATTAAACTAAGGTACAGTCCATCTGAGTCAATTAACAGTCACTAACAGTCAAAGAGTCAAAGAGTCAACTAACAGTCACCGTCCAAGGTTAGGTCAAAGTCCAGGGTCAAATAGTCAAAGTCTAAAGTCTAAATATTCTGGTCAAACGAGTCAAGACTGAGTTAACTCAGTCACTAAGATTAACTAAATTGAGTCAGTTCACCTGACTAGGCTTAATGGCCTAAGACCATGGTTCTGTTTTAGCAGCAAAACCTTCATCAGTTGATCGCTGACCTTCTAATACAGATTTCATTTCAATAACAATATATTAATTCATTTTAAATGAACTTCAAAATCAGACTACAAATACGACAATAGTTTACTTGCGAAAATGCAGTTCCAAGCTTTCACAGGGATCACTATCCCAATTCTCTCCATCTAAAACCTAATTCAACAGATAACCTTAACTCAACTTGCTCTGTTACAGTTTACATTTCCACCTGCAACAACTGTTATTCATCTCTAACTCAATTCATAAACTTGTTCCAAAATCATCACTTGTATCTCCATCTCATCTTACTTGTACAACTTAATTGTGACTCATCCAATAGTTCATCTTTAACTCATCTCTTTTCTGCAAGCTCTGCATTTCACTTTCCTTACCACCTGGAACTCAAATAACCTCAGCTCCTACATCATACTGAGTTCATCTAAAAACATACACTGTCTAAACCACTATCCAATCTGAACTTCACTAGTCTTCATCAACTCATACATGTTCAAACACAACTTCATTACAGCCATACTGCACGAGTCCATATCTCACCCAGCACATTCATCTAATCCAACTCATCATATTACAGCTCTATTCCTAATTACATCTGTTGTAGCATCTCATAACTCAATATCATCTCAGCTTATAATAACTCTGCGCCTCCACCAGTTCAACAACACCAACGACAGTTGAGCCTAGCTCAAATACACAACATTCAATTAACACCATTCACCTTATTACCAATCCAGCTCCATTTCTATACACTGAACACTAATAGTTCACTCATAATCTTCACCTGCATCAATTCAGATTCATCTCTAAACACACCCATGTTCTCTAACTCAATTTATAACTGAAATCTTAGATAACATTCATCCATGGCTCACTAGCAAGATCACCAGCTCAATTCCATTACCACTCCATAAACTCCATACGGTCAACATCAGTACCAACACCATTTCATACAGCTTCCTAACTCAAACATCACCATAACCCAGCCATCAGTAACACAACCTTTTTGTCTAACTCAACTGTGAATCCAATAACAGTACACAACTTCAAAACATGAATCAAACAACTTTATTAAATTATTGATGAAAGCAATTACCTCAGATTAGTTTCATTCCAGCAAATATAATTCAACTCCTCTTCTTGCTTAACTGGATTATGCGATTCCTCTTAAAGTTACAACAACCCGCCAATACAGTTCATCCAACACCGCCTCAATCTTCATCCTCTTTACTGATTCTCAGAAACCCTAAAACCAATTCTCAATCCTCTATTTCCTAATTCTGAGTTCAAAATATAACTCTAACTTCTCATATCAACCATACCCAGCCTATAATTTTTCCTTAATCAACTCTACTATAATTTTCCGAAGAATTCAGAAACCCTAACTCAATTTGGGGAAAAACACGAGGAACTGGAATCGAAATTAAACTCATGCAACCATTAATATTTCATACCTGATCAAAACCCATCCCAAATCTCCCCTTAAAAACCTCTATTTCGACTCCAATTTCTTCAAGAAACACTAACTTTAACTTCTTTTATTCTCCATCCAAAAAACTTCCAAACATCAATTAATCAACAACCCTTTTACCCTACATCCATCACCAACTCAGTTTAATTATCAATCTGTCACAAACCCTAACTTCAGATTATAACTACATCATCTCCTTCCTTTCCCGAACACAATAAACATCAACAGCACGACAAAAAATCAATTCTTAGCATAACTCCTACGATGATCGATCTCACATACCCAGGAAACTCTCAAAATCGCCGAAGAAGAAAATAAGAGAAGGGATGAAGAAGAATGAAGAAGAAAGAAAATGAAAGAAGAACAGTTATGAGTTATCTGCTCGACACGTGTAGAGATAAGGCCAGCCAGGATTGTTAAAGGCATCCAACCAACAGATAAGGGAATCCAGGTGGGTCTAAAGAGTAATTTTTTTAAAAATTGGGTCAAAGCCCAAAGGTTATATTAAAGTTTAAACCTCAAAGAGGTTTACTACCTACAAGCCCCAGTAGTTAGGAAAAGAAAGAAGAAAAATCCCTCCACCCCGATGCTGACGAGTTTCAAACTCAGGTCGTTGGTATCATCGCCAAACGACTTTACTACTGTACCACAATGACATCTGCATCTAAAGAGTAATACAAATACCCTTCATATTAATTCGATTATATCTTCTTCCTCTGGTATCCGATTGACACATTCGAGTAGTCTGTTCTTCGCAACTTTTCGAGATCTATCTAATGATACTAGTTTCGTATATATATCGTTGTTAGATTAATTCCTATTACTTGACGTTCGTGTTAAGCTAATCGAGTTATTATCGGCTAATTCGTCACTTGACTATCGCTAGACCAGTCAGATAGCATTGACGAGCTTTAGGGTCTTTACAAGTTCATTCCAGAAATGAAGTGGTTTTCATTCCAGCACTTCAGTGTTTTGTCTTGTTGTCTTATTTATACCAATTCATTTACCAAATGAACTATATGGAATGCAAGTTCATTCCAGTGAAAAACCTGATTCAAAAATCAGTACACATCCCATTGAATAAACATTATCATTTCAGTAAAAGTTCTAGGAAAAGTTGTGTTCATTCCGGAAAATAAAGTTCATTTCAGTAAATGAACTGATAGAGTGGCAGTTCATTCCAGATAATGAAATACATATCCCAAAGAAAATCACATTTAAAAAGGTAAGAAAAATACCATAACCTGCTACAAAAATATCAGTACAAACATATCCCATTATACCATCAACATTTCAGTAGCATATTCATTACATAAAATAATATAAACTAGAAATAAAAATTCAGGCATACTACTGCAGCATTAATACACGACAAGTATCTTTGTTGTGGTTCCCAATTTCCTGCAATTTGAGCACTCCATTGGCCTCCTCTCCTTCTCATAGGCACTGCGAATATGCTTATTTGGTGGTCTCCCTAGAGGTGTCCTTGGAATACCAGGAAGGACTTTCTCTTCAGGTTCATACACTTCTGGCCTATCGTAGTTGGGAATGGGTCGAATTGCAGGAGCATAAGAATTGCGAAAATTGTTCGACCCAAAGTAAGGCTGAATAAACCTCAACATATCAGTACCATTCATAGTAATAGCAGCAGTGGCGTGAGCACGGGGGAAACCAAACACTTTTCATCTTTGGAAAGTGCACGTCATCTGCCTCAGATCAACAACATGAGAGCTGGGAGAGTGAACCTTATATATATCATTTCCTGACTCGGTAACATTCCATGGACGACCTATATCGACATGTGAATTGAGTGAAGCTTTATATATGGGAGTCAAACTATCATGATAATTTCTACCGAGCTCACGCCTTTCTGCACTCATCCTCATAATCTTTATCCTAATCTCATCAACTGAAGAGCAGCTGGAGGAAGATCCCTTTCACTATAAATCCAGTTATTTATGAGTGTGTCCCATACCTACATCCTATGAAAAAAGCATTTTCCCAGTGCTTTGGATCGATATTTCTAAGGTAATTGACAACCCAACCACATCCTATGATGCACATCTCATTCAAAGCAGACTCATATTTGGAAACGCTGTAGCAGTATGCAGCTTTATGGAGAAAATACAAAACTTGTTTATAATTTTCATGTGATTTCTTGATGGGGAGGTTATTCTTCAAATGATAGAAACACTAACTATGATAAGATTTGGGAACACTTTATTTTAGACCTTCATGACGATCAGTGATAAAGGTGATAGAACGAGAGTCGACACACAAGTTTTCCATGAACCACTCCCACCCTTCAATGTCTTCTCCAGGAACTAAAGCATGCGCAAAAGGAAAAAATCCAACAGAATGAAAAGAACACAAAAAAAACTAAAAGTGTCAGTTTATTAAGAAATCAATGCATAGAAAAACTTAAACAAAAAAATGAAGGTTTTATTCCAGAAATGAAGACCTTCTTCTTAACAAAATAAAAAAGTAACAGATAAGCAAACAACATGAATACATCTTAAAAATCAAGACCTTGACAAAAGTAAAAGATAACACAAAGCAGCAGGAGTTCATTCCCACTTATGAACAGCTAAAAACTTAACAAAAAAAGGGTTCATTCTTAAAATGAAGACCTTCTTCTTAACAAAATAACAAAGTAACTGATAGGAAATACTTATTCTTTAACAGAAAATGAGTTTATCCTAAAAAGTGAAAGCCTTAATAGAGAAACTTCATTCGTTCACATTGCTCTTAAAAATCAAACAACAAACTAATATGAGTTACACAGAAAAGAAAGGAAATTTATCTTGGTTTCCATTCACACCAGTGACAGCCATCAATGTTCCCTTGAATCTCCCAGTGGGAAATGTTGCATCACAGTAAAACATAGGGCGCATGAACTGGTATCCTTCCATACAGGCAACAAAACATATGAAAATCCTCTGAAAACGTTTAGTCTATTTATCATACTCAAACTTAATATAACTGCCAGTATTGGTAGCTTTTATTGCTTCAACATACCAAACAAGATCTGTAAAAGTTTTTACATCATCACCATATATATCTGCCTTAGATGATTCCTTCCCTTTATAAGCATGATGGTATTGTATGTCAATATCGTAACAACTCTTCACCTGAGCAACCATATCATTAGGCTTTCTCGACGGATTTGACTATATTTGCTCCTTGAATAGATGTTTAATCAATTTCTTATTCACAGGGGGGTCCTTCAGTTTATAAGCACCACCACATTTATGCTCCCCATTGAATTCCTTGATAGCAAAGACACTTTTAGCGATATCGATTGGAATACAATGCAGATACCAAGGACATTTTGTATCCCTACCGCACCTGCCTGTAAACCGAAGTCTGTCATTCTTAACCTTTGCAACAGTATAACCAGACTTAATGCAATATTTGTTGATAGCTAAGGGAACCTCATCAACACCACCATGAAAAACTTGACCAACACCTTTAAAAATATCCTCTCAACCTTCAGATAAAAGAGGTTTCAATTTCTCATGACCTTCCGTCAGGTATTTGATTTTTGAAGTCTCAGTGAACCTAGTATATGATTCATCGTCACTGAGCGACTACGTTGAAATACCAGAAGAATAGCTAGAAGAAACACCATTACAAGCCTCCTCAACAAACAGATCAAAACTTGACAAATTTCTCGAACAAGTAACATCAATTAGACCCTGAAGAGAATAATCACAATTGATGAGAGTTTTATCACAACCTTTGCCACTAATAAATCTTATTCTCCGAGGAGTCAAGTTTCTCCAATAATCACAAACATAGATTTTAAAGTCACGAATCATAGTATCTAAAGAAACTTTCAACGGAATACCATCCCCTTTGTAGTACACAACAACATAACAACTGGAGAGGGCCATACTGAACCTGAAAAATGAACACACACACAAAAATAGTTCATTATTGGAATGAAGCTGAAACAAGATATCTTCATTCAATAACATTCTAACAGATAAACAAAGCATCAACACTACTTTTTCCTTAACAAAATAAAGAGTTCATTCCACGAATGAAGCCATAACAGAATGCCTTCATTTATTAACATCCTAACAGATAAACAAAGCAACAACAATACTTCTTCCTTAACAAAATAAAGAGTTCATTTTCGGAATGAAGCCTAAACAAAATGATTTTATTCGTTAACATCCTAACAGATAAACAAAGCACTAACAATACTTCTTCCATGACAAAAGAAGAGTTCATTCTCGGAGTGAAGCCATAACAGAACAACACTAATAGCTTTTTCCTTAACAAAATAAAGAGTTCATTCCAAGAAATGAAGCCTTAACATAATGACTTCATTCATTAACATCCTAAAAAAGATAAAAAAAAATCACCAACAAATACTTATTCTATGATAAAAGAAGAGTTCATTCTTGGAATGAAGCCGTAACCTATTAATAGCTTCTTCCTTAACAAAATAAAGAGTTCATTCTAACAAATGAAGCCTTACAGAACCACTTCATTCGTTTTAATCAAAGAAAAACTTAGCTGATCTGTAATTCAAGGAAATGATTAGCGTGAAAACTCACCAGCAATAAGAAGAATACAAATCAAACTCCAAAAAAACACCGATCTACGAATCTGTAATTCCAAAAAATCAACTCCAACCGAATCAATCTTCAAAAATCCTCAATCAATCTTCAAAAATTCTCGAATCAAATCTCCAAAAAGCCTCGAATCAATCTTCAAAAACCCTCGAATCAAATATTCAAAAAGCCTCTAATTAACTCCAAATCGAACTCCGTAATCAAGTTCACTATGTAATCAAATCAACCTTCATAACCAAGTTAATCTGATGTAAATCGACTCGATCTTGGTATCAAAAACGAAATCGAGGAAGATTTCGTAAACCCTAGAAGAAGAAAAAAAATGCAGCAAAAGAAGAAAATCGACAGATCAGAGTAGGAGAGAGAAAATTTTCTGAAACTGATTCTTGCTATTTCTTGTTTATATATGTCGGTAAAAGGACCAAATAATAAAATTTAGACCAAACGATAATTTTTTTGCACGTGCAGAGGTGTTTTGGTAACAGAAAAAGAATATTCTGTGTGGGTGGACAAAACCCTAGGACTAAATGATATTTTCTAGGACCAAACTATAATTTATATTACCAAATAAGACCAAACGGACAATTGACTAGTTCAATTGGACTAGACTGTCTCTAATATATTATTTGTAGGACCAATTGGTATTTCCTACTAATATTATTTTCTTTTTTAGAAAATCTTAAATATGGTTCACCAAATATTCATTCCCTCGGTCTCTCTTGTTTTCACCAAATATTTTCGTTCTCATCTCAGAGAGTTTTTCTTCCGAAAGAAAAACGAATGAAACCCAATTTTTCTCTCAGAATCGAAGCCCAGGGATCTTTTTATCTTTACTAACCAAATCAAAATCTTACACTTAGTAATCAAAACCCAGAAAACTCGATATATTCTCTAAGAGCAACTGCAATGGTGCGCTCAAAACCAAAGATCAAAGAAGAAAAACGACCAAATTTGAGTTTAGTCTGTGGTGCTACGCTACGGTACCAGAGTATATTTGGTCGAGCGTGGATATAACGTTGATTTTCTAGTGAAGCGTGGATATAATGCTCGTCTGAAATGGGCGTACATATAACCAACGTCTTTCATAGGGCGTGGATTAAACGAACGTCTGTTATGGGGCGAACATATAGCTCACGCCCGATAACAGACGGATATATAGTTAACGCCTGGTGGCGCGGAGGTGAAACATACGCCTGATTTCAGGCGAACATATTAGACTATCCCAAAATCACACACGTACATCACACGTGTTCTTCTATTCTCAAACATGACAAAGCAATAAAAAATTAACCCTGCTATTTCGTTCAATGAGAGGTATGAATGGTTAATTTAACAAGTTCAAAGAATCCAATTACTGGGACAAATGAATAAGAAAATATCTTACAGTAGCTATGATTGTTTCTTACTTGTCTTCATCGACGAATCAGGTCATTTCCGCCTTAGATGCAGATCATGATGTAGCTATATTAGAAAGCTAAAAGATAGAGGGTGAGAGATAGCAGCTAGTTGTAGGTCGGACCTGGTCACCAAGTGTTGGAAAAAATTGGGTTTCACAAAGGATGAATGAATCAGAGAAGAAAGTGTTGCACTCCAAAACTTTCAAGGCTTGTATAAATTTCTTTTAGACAAATATTTCTACCCTCCCAATAACAATTGGCGATTACAACAGGTATGCGAAATATTGCCTTCAGGATACAATGAAAGCCCTGCAACGAAAACTGAATTCAAGGTTTGTACCCCTTGATTCAATCAAGAACACACAAAGAGATTTCTGATTTCTGATGATGCTTTTTGAAACAGAGAAAACAGATTGATTTTTCTTATATGTTAAACGAAACTGGGAGAAGCTATTTATAAAGGGTTTTGCACCTGTTGGGAATAGGTTTTTATTCGCCAACAGGTTTCTATTCACGAAACGTCAGGTTCCTTCATCAACAGACATCAATGGTGTCTTTTGGATTCGAAATTTTCGAACAGGCTTTTATCGACCAAATAAAACCGTCAGTTCAAAAAATTCTTCCGGGGGCGTTGCCCCCTTGAAACCCCCACCAGGGGCGGTCTCCCCTGGACCCCCACGACCTGACCTGTCAGGTCGACCACAGCCTGGGGGGCGATGCCCCCCAGGACCCCCTTTGGTTAGCGGCGTTGAAAATATTCCAACATACAATAGTTCACATACTACAGGAATCCTTTTGGGTTGGACTTTGTAGCCTTAGTTATATGTATGTACTGATATTATGGATTATTTATATGGATTATGGAAAAAGATTTATCATGGATTTTGGATGCCGAGATGCATCAGCGTTAAGACACCAGGAAATACGATCGACGAATCTTTGAGAATTGTCCCAAGGTTTTAATTTTTCTCTTTCATCCTTCAACGAGGTCCTGAAGACACAGTATATAACGATGAGATGGGAGACCCTTCTACTTTACTTTATGGTCGGATGAAAAATTGTTTTGATGATCACCTTGGGACATACCTCGGTGATGTCGAGAAAAAAGACCCCAAAATGGTGCCAATCACTGTCAGAAGTTGGTTGATTGTCCATTGCCAATAATAGAGAAAACCCTAGGCCTCGCTGTAGTGCCATGTTTAAGAATATGCACCACGAAGCATTTGTGGGAATATATTCATCGTCTAAAATTTCCTGTAGTTATGTGTCTACAAGTTTCTGTTCTTAGGTGAATCACATTTTTTTACTATAACCATACAAAGTCTTTTACGGATTAAGTTGGGAAATCCTGTCTTCCTGGATTTTTTTTTCTTCATACGAATACACCATAAGAATTACCCAAACAGTTGCATCCTACATTCCTACGTGTATACAAGATCCTCAAACTTTATTTTGGGTTGCCCAAGTACAGACTACAATGGCCAATGAAACATCCTTCTGTCTCTGATAATATATGACTACTTCTTTCTTTACACAAGGTCAGGCCAAACAGCATCCCAGCTAAGGAAAATGAATTGAGTCTATCTTAGATCTGAGGTGACTTGGTTGACTGTATGCAGTCTGGAACTTGGAGATGGATCAGCCATTTACAATGGCGTTCAGCCAGCTTAATGTTTATGCTAGAACAAAAGAGTATTACTATGCGATGATTCAAACTCCTTCAGTAAGCTATAAAACTTCAGGAAACATTCCCATTCACCAACCCAGCCAGACCGAGTTCAATCCGAGTGTATCAAAAAACAAAAAAAAGAAGTATTTATCTAAAACATAAAAAGTACTGATTACCTACAGAAAACCTTCCAGCATACCGTTATGACCGGATGAGAAAAAAGATGAGCAAATTTACTACAGGAAAGGATGTTTGAATGTATCAAGCTTCTTTTTTATCCCATGATTCACCTTCATCTTTTGAGAGTACATCTGAAAGAAGAGTCACAATTTTTGCTATAGGAGGTCTCTTGCTAGCATCTTCTTGTATACACATTTCGGCGACAGTAAGAGCTGCAGCAAGTCCTTCTCTTGGATAACATCCTCCCAAGACTGGGTCAGCAATCTGTGAGAAGTTTTTAGTCTCAAGAAATGGTCGTGCCTGCAAAGTCAACAAGGTGATAAATTAAAGAAATGCAGAAGAACAAACATGTGTTCCACTTTTTAAAAATTTGAAAATGAAATAAATGAATAGTGGACAAAGGGTGAGAAAAGTTACCCATAAAACAACAGCGCGCTCTCGAGAAGCCAGGTTTTTTTGAATTGCCTTCCGCCCAGTGATCAATTCGAGCAAAACAACACCTAATCTGTAGATATCACATTCCCTAGTGAGCATGCCGGTCATAACGTGTTCTGGAGGACCATAACCTAATGTGCCCATCACCTTTCCAGAAGCACCGCGGCAATTCCAAGCAGGACCAGGTTTTGCAGTACTAAAATTGGACAGCTTCGGATTAAATTTTTCATCGATTAAAATATTAGATGGTCTAAGGTCTCCATAGATTATAGGAGGATCCTTTTGATCATGCAAATACTTTAAAGCCTTGGCAACACCCTCTGCTATCTTCATCCTGGTCTTCCAGTCTAGAGGCTTCTTGCCGATTTCATGCTCTACAACCCAGAAGATCAAGTTAGTTAATATAATTGTTTTACCATGTCATTATGCATAAGACGGTGAGAAACCTAACCATATAAATGAAGATCCAGCGACTGTGACGGCATTAGCTCATAAACGATAAATAGAACGCTCCCTTTATCATGGTAGCCAATCTGCTTGCCGATGTTAGAATGCTCAAGTCCGCTGAGCATTTGAATCTCAGCTCGAAATTCTGCACGTCCTTGTTGGGTATTCTTTGTAAGCTTTTTCACAGCAACTTTCTAAAAGGGCAGTTTACCAGATAATAAACAACCATGTATGTACTAATTCTTCTCTTTTCTTATTTTTCTTATGAATATAGTATAAATATGCAATTAAGAGGTGGTGACGACTCACCTGGCCGTCTTCGAGAATACCCTTATACACATGTCCCAATCTTCCTTCCCCTAAAAAATGCTCTTGATTGAAGTTATCAGTGGCAGCAATTAGCTCTCTTAATTTGAATTTACGAGCATTGGCAACAACATATTGAGGAGATTCCGGTTGGTCTGCCCTAACACCTTGAGTTCCTGAAAGCAAAATATATACACAGGAAACATCTTAAGATTTTCACCATTCCATTGTTGACGATTAGCTGCTCCATAACTATCAATCTTGTCATAGAACAAATTTTCCCACAACAACACTGACTTATTACCCTTAATTACCCATGATTTAATTGAGAAAATAAGAACAAAAGACGTTAATGGCCAACCTTTCTACAATGTTTACTTACAACCGAACCACAAAGTCATCACAGAAACAAAGGTGTACATTTTTTTCCTAACTACCCTTAAACCAAAATTTTCAAACAATAAAAACCCATTTCAAGATTTCTACAAGCTCAATTTTGTTATAAGCATCCTTTAATTTACAAATAAAAACTAGTTCGACGTAATCATACAAAGTGAGTCCCCAGATCTTCTGAGACAAAATCTAAAATACCAAGAAGATGGAAAATCTTCTATCGAAAGAGGCCAATACGAGAACAAAGGTATGCGACTGATCAAGACTGAAAAATTAGAGAAATATCGGAACCATTTAAACTATGAATATAGAAGATAGAGCACCTGTACCATCAGCACCTAGCCATACCCAGAGAAAAAGAAGAGCAATGAAATTGGGGGAAGTTTCTTATTTTAGACCGCGTCTGAGCATTTCTACATGAATATGAACAGTCGCGTGACCAGAAACTGCTTTTTTCTTCTGTCCTGTAACAAGGGCTCAACCCGTGCCGGGGATTATATTTGTTGGTATAATCGTAAGATTTGACTTTCGCCTACCAGAAATACGGGCTTTTCTTGAAATTTCTGTTTAGTAGGGGCTTGGTGAGGGAGTGGTAACATCTTTTTTATTTTTTATTTTTTTTATTTTTTAAGAACTACAAATAAAGATTAACTAACTAAAACGATGCCATCATCAAACTAAAATCAAGAACACCAGATTACATGCAAACTACTTGCAAAACCTGTAATAGACCACATCAGGCATTTCAATACGTTTCAAAAAGCGAGATCTCCCAATATGAATTTGTCTTTCACCAGGTCCGTTTATCAATTCCTTGATAGTTCGTGTATCCTGATCTTACTTTTATGTTATTGAGGTTTTCGTAACCTCTTTCAGGCAAGATAGACAGTAATCACAAAGTTTTTTTCACTCGGACTTTGTGATTCCTCAAGATAGATATCTGAAAACTGATCTTGATTGATCTTTTAAAGATTTTTCTTGAGAGGTGGTTAAGAATCTAGGCTGCTGTCGGGAGTTGTAAGTTCCGGATTTGTGAGGTTTGCTAGCTTTGTCTATAGCAAACAGATTTCCATACCCTGATCTTTGATCTAAACGGAAATCAAATAGACTTATCTGTTAGAGGCAGATTGGTATCAAAAGTCTTCACTTAGGTTGAAGCAACTTTTAGGATGTAAAGGACGTCAGCTAAGGGAATTAATAATGTAGAGCCTTGCGAGGTTCAAGAGATGTAAATATCGCGACTCTAACTGAATCTTTTGGTGGGTGGATTCGGTCTCAACTACATTCCATTCCGAAGTGTGATAGTAGGCTAGTGTTAGTAGCGGCTTAATACAGTTTGGTGTTCAAATGTGGACGAGTTCCCGAGGTATTTCTGCTATTGCGGTTTCCTCGTTAACAAAACTCTTGTATGTGTGTATGCTTTTACTTTTCCACATCTTTTGATTGTTAAAAATACTATACGAGTTCATACTCTTATCAAAACGAAAAAGTTGGGTGTGTACTTGGTACCCCTGCGTTTTTAGGCCTAAAGTGTTGGGGTCTACTAGATTCATGTCCTTTTGGAATCAAGCTGATGAAAGAACAATTCATATTCCAGCCTGTGCAATCAAAATACTAACATCCCAAACATCCGCCATTAAATCTTTTTTGATGATATGCCAAGTTGTCTTGAAAAACTCCATAGGATTCCCATCAGGTCCCGGAGATTTGAAATTTTTGCAACTCATAGCGCAAATTCCATGGGTAGTGTCACTCCTTAAAAACGAATAAGAGAATACCAATTAGCTCAAATTAGGTCCTAGTATACACTCTTTCACCCACCCACGCCGCCTCCCCCGCCCAGAAGTCTTTCATACACTCCTTTGGTTAAACATTTTTACTCCAACTCAATATTAATGAATATTATATCTCTAACCAAATGAAGGAATTAATTCATTATGTGTTTCTCAGTATCCATGAAATATCAATAAAAAAAATAAGTGTGCAAACTCTAGAATTTGTAAAGATAAACTTTGAACTCCCAACCTTAGCTCAGTATTCTCTTTATGTTGTAAAGTATGTTTTGATTCTTCTGAAGGCTCAGGACGTCTTCGTTGTGTCGAAACCCATTCCTTTGATTCCTAATGAGACCATGTTTTCGATAACCTTGAACCAATAATGGTAGTCCGGACGTCCCTATCATGAGTACTTTAAGGTTTTACTATCCAAACATAAAGTCCACATGGCTTACGCTAGCAAAGATAACATTATTTGAAAACAATATAAGAAAAAAAAATATCATTCTCATATTAATGGATATTGAATTCAGAAAATGAAACAAGTTTTATCAATGTTTCAACTTGAAAATCTTCGCAAAATAATACTCAAAACAAACTCTCATTAAGGTGATCAAAGAACCAGTGTCTCTCTGTAGTAACCTTACTGAGAATAAGGGGAAAAAATATGTAAAAATAAATCACGACAAGGAAGATATCCTACTTCTTTTCACACTCTGCAGCGATAACTTTGGAAAGACTCTAACTAACTCAATATTTACTCTATTACCTGAAAGGAAAATCAACACAAGGTTAGATCCTTGGAATCGCAGGTTCATTTTTAAACCATAAATTTACTGTTAAGTAAAAGAGTTCAAATTATTTTTAAGTTTTTTTCTTTAAAGTTTATTCTTGAACATCAACAACCGCTACCAAATCGTTTTTGATAATATTCCGAGTTGTCTGGAAAAACTCCATAGGATTCCCATCAGGTCCTGAAGATTTGAAAATTTTCCAACTCTTATAGCAAATTCCATGGATAGTGTGTCACTCCTTCAAAACGAATAAGAGACTACCAATTAGCTCAAATTAGGTCCTAGTATACACTCCTCCACTCACCCACGCGGCCTCCCCTCCCCGAAGTCTTTCATTTACTCCTTTGGGTGAAAGAGCGGTTGATAGTCTTCACTACCCGACAGACTGTTTAATTGGGCTAATCCAAGTATAAACTATTGAAATCATTAATCTCTTAAATTAGGATAGTCCGAGCGATCTAACATAAGAGCCACTCCAATTTTACCTAGGTTGCGCTTCTACTCATAGTCGCGTGGCAACATCTTGTCGTTAAAGAAAATGCCATGCTAGTACTTGTAATAAGGATCTTTCGGAATTTTTGTATGTCAAATCTTAATCTTGATGTCGATATAAACATATGCTTAACTAATTCCCTACTTAAACAACTGATCATTCAATCATACTTGGTGATATTACTAGTAGAGCATAAACAACATGCATTAAAGAGATCATGAATATCAAGAAAGAATACATCAATTGATAAACATTTTTGAGATTTTGGATTATATCTCTAACCAATAAGAAGGAATTAATTCATTATGTGTTTCTCAATATCCATGAAATATGAATAAAAAAAACAAGTGTGCAAACTCTATAAATTATGAAGATAAATTTTGAAATCCCAACCTTAGCTCAGTATTCTCTTTGTGTTGTAAAGTATGTTTTGATTCTTCTGAAGGCTCAGGAAGTCTCCGTTCTGCCGAAACCCATTCCTTTGATTCCTAATGAGACCATGTTTGCGACAACCCTGAACCGGTAATGGTAGTCCGGCCGTTCCTATCATTAGTAATTTAAGGTTATATTATCCAAACATAAAGTCCACATAGTTCACGCTAGCAAAGATAACATTTATTTGAAAACAATAAAAGGAAAAAAAACATCATTCTCATATTAATGAATATTGAGTTTGACTAAAAACATTTAGCCAAAAAAAGAAACAAGTTTTATCAAGGTTTCGACATGAAAATCTTTGCAAAATAATACTCAAAAAAAACTCTCATTAAGGTGATCAAAGCACCAGTGTCTCTCTGTGATAACATTACTGAGAATAAGGAAAAAAAAACATATGTAAAAAGAAACCACGACAAGGAAGATATCCTACTTCTTTCCACACTATGCAGCGACAACTCGGGAAAGACTCTAACTAACTTAATATTTACTCTATTACCTGAAAGGAAAATGAACACAAGGTCAGAGCTTTGGAATCTCTAGTTCATTCTAAACCATCAACTTACTGTTAAGTAAAAGAGTATCAAAGTGTTTTTAACAATATCAAGGAAGGTTACGAGAGTATATAAGAATGGCTCAAACGCCCAGTAAAATTACCGCTTACCTTTAGTCGTTAACACTTTGGGAAAGACACACACACATAAATGATAAACATTCACATTTATCTACCCACGTCACTCACAAGCGTAATTGCTATTATGTCCATGTTCACAGGTGCTCTCAAGCATGATAGCTATGGGGGACTTGACCTCTCAACAAACAATTCAACGCGGAATAACTTCGACGAATAACAAACACTCAAATAGAAATTCATCTATTAAATAACTATTACTTGTAATACTATCTTGGAGAGGAGAGTAACCTACTTAGGCGAAATCTCTTACATTCGCTAGTTTAAAGACTTCTTTGGGATCAAGATGCGTCTACTAATACCATTGGTGGGAATCTAGAATCTGCATTTTTTTTTTAGTTTTGACTAATGGTTGTTAACTCTTGATTGCACCTAGTTTGATTATTCTTGAGAGCCTTCTCTTCTAACATAAGGTCACTGATATAACTTTTACGTGGGTGGTTGCGTCCCATTGGTTTCTAGCTGATTAACTGATATGAGATGTGATTATAAAGGGAACTCAGGTTGGAAATTTATGATTTTCAACCGATGTGGGATTATACAAACACGGTTTTCACTAACTTAAAAAAAGCAATATCTTACCTAAAACAGAAACAATTCGCCTTTTCCTTCTGGAAGTAAAGTAAATACTGCTCGAACCCTAATTTCCAATTTCAAAACAGAAACCCTAATTTATTTCCAATCTTCATTCAAGTCTGTAATTGAACTACTAATTATTCTTTTTCATACTGTGTTCTCCAAACCCATCTCTAATTACTCAATTTCCTAATCGATTCACAATAAATCAATCATCAATTTAAAGAAACCCTATATTATACTCTCTGAATCTTCTCTTTTAATCAATCAAATCAACACCTCCTTCGTCAACCACTCCTTGATCTTTCCCTACCTCACTTGATCTCAGATTTGTTCCTCTCTAATCATACACAGGTGACGAACATGAAATGAAAGAGGAGAAGAAAAAAGAATGGGTTTCAGGTGACCAGCCAGAATTCATGAAGGCACACATTCGTCAGGATATGCTGGCTCTTGGTTGCCTTAAAGCGCTTGTATATACAGAATGACTATTATGCCCTTTATGTAGATTGAGTAACTTTTTCTTCGTCGAGTATCCAAATGACACGTTTAAGTAGTCCATTTGGCGTAACTTTCTAAAATCTATCGAATGATGCTAATTCCATGGCTAAATGATACATGTGTATCTTTCCTCATTTAGGAATTTAGTAATCCTCAAATTAGATTGAGGGTAGAATTGTACTTTATGTCATATTCATACCATTATAATCATTATATGCAAAATCCTAAATGGTTGTCTCAATATATAAATGGATCACCTAGCCAGTTGAGGGAACAAAAGATAAATTCTTCTCGGTGAGAATAAAAAGTCTATGAAGATCCGCTTGTGTGAATTTGGGGAGATGAGTTTGTTTCAAGTAAGAAATATGGTATAGCTATAAACAACATGCATCAAAGAGATCATGAATATCAAGAAAGAATACATAAATTAACAAGCATTTATTAGACTTGGGGTTATATGTCTAACCAATAAGAAGGAATTAATTGATTATGGGTTTCTCAATATCCATGAAATATTATCAATTAAAAAAAAGTATGCAAGTCCAGGAAATCGTGAAGATCAACTTTGAACTCTTAACCTTAACTATGTGTTCTCTTACGTTGTTAAGTATGTTGTCTTTCTTCTTAAGGCTCAAGAAGTCTTCTTATATAGTTCTCTCAAAACCGATGTCTTTGATTCTCAATAGGACTATGTTTTCTCAATTTAGATGTTGGAAACGTTCTAACACGAACTGCAGAAGTTTTCCACAATCGTCCGGGTCGATTTCCACACCCTTGATGACTCTAAAGACCCATATATAACCCAAGTGTTTGTCTGAAAAAGTCCAACAGTGACCATGGTTCATGACTCTACCGACTCTAAACTTGAGCAACCTTATTTTTTGTTTATTAGTTATTTTTCTCATAATTTATTCCTCCGATCTCGTAATGACCTCATTTCGTCCCCATATTTTTATTATCTTTATTCTTTAAGATAAAAGTGGAGAAATTAGGATTTTAGTTCATATCCTTTATTTTGTCCTCGCTTAATTTTTCACTATTTTTTTGCTTCTTGTTATCGTATTTATTTGACTTCTCTTTGCTCTAAGCACTTATATAGGTGCTTCATACTTTGCTTCCTATATGTTTTTGATCCACTTTTACTTTTTTTGGGATGATACTTATGATCTTTATACCTTGCTGACCATTATCACAGAGGCAGAATTCTGAATAATAATAGAGAGAAACTTAGAAAACCGAACACAATGGAAGTAATTCGAAGAAATATATCTTCTTTAGATTATTAACAAGAAAACGATTACAATTATCCTTTAGTTACGCTCATAATCTCTCTAAACAGTGGATATACCTTAAACTGTTTTCTAAGCTTGCAGAAGTATTTGTTCTACAAGTTTTCTTCAGGTTTTCTGTCCTTAGCCTTCAGCCAAAGCTCCGTATTTATAGAATTTCATCGTACTCAACCGATCAAGGACTTTTATTAGGAATCTATTTCCTAAACTAAGAGTATTGCTTAAAACAATACTCTTTCCAAATTAAATATTCTGCTTAAATAAGGATCCCTTCCTAATATAGGATTCTTCCCTCAACTTAGCTTAAGGTTTATTAAGTTATCTAAAGGAGTACAAATACACTTGTATCATGGGAACTTGAACTCCTGTGAAAGATAAAAATGAAGGTTAGGGAACTCGAGAGTCCCTTTTTCCTTGTTAAACCACTTGGCCTTGCTGGGAAATTGACATTTGCATCCAATTAGAAAAGCTTCTTTCTCTCCTTGTCGTGTTTTGATCACTCTTTGCTCCAATATGCAGTCTTCCTTGACTGGTTCCTCTTTATCAAACCATAAGTATTTTACTCGTGGTAAGATCATAGTGTCGTCGCCGTCATCATCTAGTAACGGTGGTTCAAATAACTTCAAGTATTCGGTATTTATAAACGAGTACATTCCTAGATAAGGTGGTAAATCCAGACGAAAGGCATTGTCACCAATCTAATCGAGAACACGAAACGGTTCATATCTCAATGGCTTCAAATTCTTACCTTCCCCCTTCAATCGTTCCTTACCTAATTTTAACAATACCAAGTTACCAATACCTAAATTACAAGGAAAAAGATGCTTGTCATGTTTTGCTTTGTATATGGCTTGTGACTTGTTTAATTGTGCTTCGACAGTTGCGTGAATCTGAGATATCTTCTTCAAGAACTTATGTGTTTTTTGTCGTTTACTTCCTTCCTTCCCCCCCGTTGAGGTGTCACTAGAAAATACTAGATCGAAAGCGCTAGGTAGTAAGTAACCATAGCACGTCTCGAAAGGAGATTTCCCCGAAGAACTGTGAACTTCTCTATTGAAAATATGGTAAACTCTCATCTCAAGTTTTAGGATGCTTGGAATTGTATCCCCTTAACATGTGAACCATAGTCTCGTTTACCACTTCTGTCTGTCCTTCTTGTTTGTATGTGGATGAAAAGATGTACTCTTCTTCAACCTAATGTCCATCATCTTCCATAAAGAATCTCAAAAATGACCGACTGACTATCCCTATCAGAAATAATCGAAGTAGGTAACCCAAAATGCTTCCACGCATACTCAAAGAAAAGCTTTGTTGCACCAGCTCCCGTTACCGTCCTTGTACATGGAGTTAATGCGATCATCTTGCTGAATCGGTCGACCACAACGAACATATAATCATAACCAGACTTGGTATTTGGTAACCCTCCAAGAAAATCCATAGAAATACTCTCCCAAGTCCTTGATGGTATTGGTAATGGTAGATATAACCCATGTTTTCTGTTGGAAGGTTTAAATGTGCTACACAACTTACACCCTCTAACTAACTTAGCAACATCATCTTGCATCTTTGGCCAAAAGACATAACAACGAAGGTTAAGCTGAGTTTTATTCATCCCAAAGTGTTCAACAACTCGGGACGTGCGTGCTCTGTAATGCAAAGTAATTGACCTTTGTATAACAATCCATCTCGGAGGTCAAACTCGCATTTTAAACCACTCTTTGTACCTTCTTACACCTTCTTGAAATCTTTGTTCGATGCGTATGACTCTGCATACTCTTGAGGAACAATCGACTGAATTCTCATGGCCATCAATAATGCTCGGACTGGTAGACGAGACAACATATCTGCCAATTTGTTTGTTAATCCCTTCTTGTACCTAATAAGAATGTTGAAAGTCATCAAGTAAGACATCCACTTCATGTGCCATACTTTTTGTAATTTCTTCTGTGCGTGTAGATAATCCAATGGTTTGTGATATGAATGTACCACTACTTCTTTACCTAATATATACACTCTCCAATGCTTGAAACATTGATATAAAACATAAAATTCTTTGTCATAAGGCGCATAATTCTTAATAGCACCTGAAAATAATTCTAAATGGTACTCTACTGGTTTACCATCCTGCAACAACACTCCTCCCATTGCATAGTTAGAGGCGTCGATTTCAACTTCAAAAGTACGTTGTAAGTTAGGCAATGACAATACCGGTGCTTCTGAAAATCTTCTTCTTTAGTAAATGAAAAGCGTCTTCATGGGTTTGTTGCCATTCAAACTATGCTTTAGCTCCCATCAAACTATGTAGTGGTCCTGCAATAGTCGAAAAGTGCCAGATAAACTTACACAAATATGTGCAAGCTCCTAAGAAACTCCTGATTTTAGTTATCGTGCTAGGTCTAGGACACTTAGTGATCACTTCAACCTTACTATGATCAATCTTCCGTTGTCCACCACCAACAATGAATCCAAGATACACGAACTCCTGTTTTCCAAACTCACACTTATTTACGTTCAATTTCAGCTGGCCTTCATGTAATACATTAAATACCTTCTCCATATGAAAAAGATGCTTTTACCAAGTTCTGTTGTATACAAGGATATCATCCAAGTATAAAATCACAAAATCTTCTATAAAAGGCCGTAATAAATCCTTCATCAAACACATAAACGTCGTTGGAGCATTACACAAACCAGAAGGCATCACCAACCATTCGAACAAGCCTTGTTTGGCTTTGAAAGCGATTTTCCATGTATCATCTTGTCGGACTATCACTTGATGGTATCCGGATTTGAGATCTAACTTTGTAAAGACTCGAGATTTTACCAACAGATCTATCATGTCTTCTATCCTAGGTAAAGGGTAACAATTCTTGATTGTGATCTTATTCAATTTTCTAAAATCAATACACATACGCCAACCTCCATATTTCTTTGGTACCATAACACTGTTGAACTACAAGGTGAAGCACTTGGCACTACCTAGACTTGGTAAGGACTACCTAGTACCTCATGTGAAGAGTTGCATCTCTATCCCATAGGTAAGGACTACCTAGTACCACTTGAAAAACATCCAAAGGAACTACGTTGCATGTAACTTCGTAAATGTAGGAATCATCAAAATCAAACTTGAATGTACACTCCTCCGAATCTGTAGCCCTCCTTCCTTTTGAAGTCACCCTAAAGGATAAGGTTTCAGTTGTTTGAAAGTATTCAAACCCAAGTTCTGTACGAAAGAATGTGAAAGTAAATTCTTCTGACTTCCCCGGTCAATAACAATATCAACTAATGATGTATTAATCTGCATCTACATTGTGAACAGTAGTTTGATAAGCACGTAAGCGCGACGCATTTTCACCCATAACTATATTAGCTATGACTCATTTTATCACTAATAAACATTTTTTAATTCTTTTCAAGGAAATAAGCTCTTGTGGAGAAATCGGCTCGAAAAGTTGTTAAAGGCACCCCCCGGAGGAAAACTGCTAAATGGACCCCGATTTTGGATAAGGGACACCTCAATTACCAAGGGGCACATCAACTGATAAGGGGCACCTTCTTCTTCATTTAAAAAAAATCAGTTTTGGCAGGAAATTGTGCAGACACGCATGCAAATTTTTGTTCGAAGTTTGGATGTGTTTGGGTTAGACTGAACGACTGAAATCGTTTGGGTAGGTTTGATTGAGTTAAACAAGCGCGGTAGAGTCGTTTTAATGGATCAAGTTGGGCTGGATAATCGTTTGAAAGCAAAACAGGGAGTGAGTAAAAACTTGAGTTTTCCTGCAATTAAGCTGTGAAGATTTTTGGAGATATTTGGCGAGAACTGGATTAGTATTGATCCTTGATATAGGGAAGGCTTGCGTCCCGGAATTGAAGAATAAGGGAAGAATTCTTGTGCAAACGATGAAACAGAGCTGGAGAGTTTTTCGAGATTCTGTGGAGATATTTTTGGTAGTTAGCGTGAGTTTCTCAGAGTTTTGACACTTTCTAAACTATGCCTTCACGTGTTTGGAGAGTGTAAATGCGAGTTAGCAGCAAGATAAGATAAAATAGGGAAGAAATTCACGTATCCTGCATGGAGATTAGAAGAAGATATTTTTATTGATTGCTGAAATATTTGGAACCCAGTCGAGTATAAAAAGGATGCTAGAGGAATCGAAAGTTAGGGGAAAAAACATAGCGTAGAATAGGAAGTTGTAGATTTTTCTCTACTGTTGCATGAAGAAGAAAACACGAAGAACATCATTGTACTATCCAAGACAATCGTAAAAACACTGTCGTATTTTCCCTTCAGTTGCAACAGTTTTTCAGCGAATGTACAACAGTGACTGTTGCCCTTATCCTTTATCGTTCTTGGTAACAGTTTGATTTGCAACGTTAATTTCCGTTGCAATCTTTTGTTTCATTATATATTCACCTCTTGTAAGCACTTTTGAGCAATGACAGATTCTTTTGAGCGTGTTTCCAACATGAGGAGTTAAACCCCATCACTGGGACGATGGAGGAAACCAAATTTCACGAATGTGGTAATTCTATCCAAGATAATCGTAAAAACATTGTCGTATTTTCCCTTCAGTTGCAAAAGTTTTTCAGCGAATGTACAACAGTGACTTCTGCACTTATCCTTTATCGTTCCTGGTCACAATTTGATTTGCAACGTTATATTCACCTCTTGTAAGCACTTTTGAGAAACGAAAGATTCTTTTGAGCGTGTTTCCAATATGAGTAGTTAAACCCCATCACTGGGACGATGGATGAAACTAAATTTCACGAATGTGGTAATTCTATCAAATATTTTTATGACTATTTTCACTAGTATTTAATTGAATTATGATTATCGTTGAATTGAATTGTAACGATTTCAATTGAAGGGTCATGCTTAGCTTAAATGTTTTGATGTTCCATGCTCTAGATTTACATCCATTACTTTCGAAATCTAAATTAGGCAACAAATTATAGTCAATGAAACTTTATTTTATGAGCTCTTATTGTTTAGAATTGATATTTGAACTACAAGAAATTGGAGTTTGGTGGAATCCTGAGTCCTGGTCATCTCTTCATCCTGTGACCATATTTTGTATATATTTTCTTTATTTCTAGCATTTTCTATTATTTAAGTCTAAAATCAATCACATCAAGCCCGAGTGAACGACTATTTACCACTATCTAAAATTTGATCAATTTTTGGCGCCGCCGACACGAACTTGTTTTTAGATTTTTTTATTTTTGTTCTACGCATTTTGGTATTTTTTTTGTTTGCTTTCAGATTTGGAGCGGAGCTAAAGAAAAAGAGAGTGCTGAAAAGAAAAGAAAATCCAAAGAAAGAAAGAAAAGAGGAACCCAAAAAGAGTGAAGAAGAAGATTTTGTATATAGTTTATTTTTATTAGACTTTTTTTTTTAGATTTTATTTCTTTTTATTTTTGGACACTGTAGTTAAGATTTATTTTTGTAATCTTTTATTTTTGGATACATTTTGAACTTTATTTTTATAAAATCTTAAGGAAAGGTTAGTTTAAATATAAACCGCATAGGGAAGGACGACGGCTACGATACTGTCTCTGCCCCTCGGGTTCGTACACTGATATAGGAGTCGGCGGCCCGAGTCGACTTCAATGGTTCATCCCTCGTCTGGAACGGGAGGTAATTAGTTTTTCTAAATATCCGTGAATCCCCTGTCAGCGGGTTTACTAGAGTTTTCATATATGTTGTGGACCTGAATACGTTTTAATTTCTAGTAAAGGGAAAGGTCGGTCCAATACAAGATAAGGACTCGGAATTCATCACAATTTCCTTCTTGCCAGCCTTAGGAACACGTAACCTATGCGAACCTAAGCCTTAAAATTTTGACTAGAACGAGACCGATAAGGTAACGATCTTAATAGGAAAGTCGTTCAAAAGACATATTGGTTGTTCTATTAAGCGCATCTCGAAGTTCAAGATGATTATTGTAAGTTGGGCGTGCCTCCTTGTAACCCAAGGAAATGTTGCCGGTGAGGCTAGGGGTATTCAAGCTCCCTTGAGATTCTCCTTCTCTATTTAACTTACTTTAATCTAGATTGATTCCAGAGAGGTTTGCTGAAATTCTAACGAATTGCATTTCGCAAAAAGAGAAGCTTGTCTAGAAACAATCTAAGGGAGCCATCATGCTTTTTGTTTGCTGGATTAAATAGGCTTGTTTTGGTCGAGTTAGCCTTATTTGTGCTCGTGTAGAATTCCCTTGCAGTTAAGATGTCAAACTGGTATTACAGTAGCCAGTACAATGAATATCCAAATGAGCAACATGGGCATTATTATTCTTATGACCATAGTGTGAACAGTGGTTGGGAACACCGAACTTTTGAAGGTTATGGTCCATACCATGGTGAGCACAATTACTATCCACACGCCCACTGGTCATACGAGCAAAATTCTTCTACTTCCTCTCTACTAGTGTCGACTCGTAAGTTAGCTGAGTCGACACGTAAATTACTTGAGTCAACACGTAGTTCAGCTGAAATGAATAACTTAGTTATAGAGGAAAGAACTACAACCATGAGTGAACCTTTTTTCTTAGATACAATCAGAAAGTCATGTGAGTCGACTCATAAAATTTTGTTAGAGGCCCAGAAAAAAAATGCTCGAAATAATCTTAATTTCCAATGTTACCCTTGAGAATGAAGATAGTTATTCACATAATCAAGATGACGATGTTAGAATTGGTAACACTACTTGTTTAGATAAGGTTCAACCATTTTCATGTTATGATGATTGTGATGAGGATAGTGTTGATGAAGAATCTGAAATAGGTAGGGATAGTGATCAGGAAATTGTCACTCCGGATGATCTTTATAATGATAGTGTTATTTCTGGTTCAAATCCAAATAATTTTAATGATTATTCACCTAATCAAAAAGATGGAGATTTGAATAGAGATATCACTATTTTAGATGATATAGTAATTCCTAGTTACGAAGCCGATAATAGTTTAGAAAAACGGGTTTATTCTGAATATATTGTTTTAGAGTTTAGAGATATAGAAACAATAGTCCTAGACAAAGAAGATGAACCCTTAGAGATGAGTAAGGATGCACTACCTGATAACAACTTAGAAGAATCAATTGACCATTTGCAGGAATGTGATGATCTCGAAATTAGGGAAATTGTGACTAGTCTATCTAGAGACACTGAAAACTCTAAGTTTGGGGGTGATTATCACTTTCCTAGTGCCTTACCTTTAACTTTTAAAAGTTCCCTCACTTGGGACTTGATATTTGTGCCTCAACCATTTTACAAGATTATCTTCATACACGTTTTCCCAAACCTCATGATGTCTAGAAAGAATCTCAGTTATTAGAAACCCATCCTCTGGTTGATGTGGTTAACCCAGGCTATGATACCAAGATTGTATTTGTTTTCCCAAGAAAAACTTTTCTTTCAATTGTGGGAACATATGAGTTACAAATGTTTCAGTTATTAAGTTTTGATACTAAACCTAATTACTTTAGGAGATTAGGGTCGACACATTTGCTTAAGAATGACCACCACTGTGGTTAACTGTGTGAGTCACATATGATTGACTTAGAGGATCCCTAATTATTCAAGTTATTGTTATGTGCCTCTAAGTTTTTATTTGAGTATTTTCAGACTCTACAACTCGATCTTCGGGATCTTACCTTTGAGGACATCCAGTCCAAGAAAACATTTTATCAAGACTTTTATAGAGCCTAAACCTGAACCACAACTAGATGTAGTCGTCTTACACAAAAAATTAGATAAGGGTATGTTCGATATCTTCTTGGTCTGTTGCAATTTCCTCTTCTTTTGGGTAACACTTATTGATTCAGATGACCCACATTTATTCAGGTAACTGCTTTATGATTCTACAAGGTGACTAATCCTTTCCTAGTCTGGCTGAAGACTTTAAACTTAGCACTTGCTGGGAGGTAACCCATGTTTTCGACATTCTAATAATATCCTTCCTCACTTCCTTTAAGTAGTAACTGTTTCTCCTTGTTCATCTTTTTTAATCTCATCTTTAGAACATTGAAGACAATATTAGATTTAAGTGTTGGGGAGTGGTTAACTTTTTATTTTATTTTTTCAGGAAAATTATGATCAGCTGTTGAGTAGGTCTATTTTTGGGAATTTTCTTATCATTTTATGATCAGCTATTGAGCGGGTCTTTGTAAAAATAAAATAAATAAATTATTATGATCAGCTGTTGAGCGGGTCTATTGTAGGGCATTTGGGAATTTTCTTATCATTTTATGATCAACTGTTGAGCGGGTCTATTTTCTTTTTAATCATATTATGACCAGTTGTTGAGCGGGTCTACAAAAAAAAAATTATGATCAGCTGTTGAGCGAGTCTATTTTTTGTTTTGCTCGAGGACTAGCATAATGTAAGTGTGGGGAAATTTGATAAGCACGTAAGCGCAATGCATTTTCACGCATAACTATATTAGCTAAGACTCATTTTATCTGTAATAAACTTGTTTTTAGTCTTCTTATGGGCTGGGCCACACTACAATGGCAATTACAGTGGGAACGAGCTCTCAAGGATGTTCAAGTAAGTAACCCCATAAGATCAACTCCATTCAACAAATTAGAAAAAGTAGTTAAAGAGGGGGTCTTTCTTGTACTTAAAAGTTATATCTTAAAAACGAACGACGATAAAGTGATCACATCAAGGAAATAAACTCTTGTGGAGAAATCTGATCGAAAAGTTGTTAAAGGCACCCCCAGAGGACAATGTTAAATGGACCCCAATTTTGGATAAGGGGCACATCAATTACTAAGGGGCACCTCAACTGATAAAGGGCACCTTCTTTACTATTTACACCCACTGGTTATTTGGTACCACTGATTTTGTCAAGGGGCACCTTCTTCTTCATTTAAAAAAAAAAAGTTTTGCCGGGAAATTTTGCAGACACACAACCAGATTTTGGTTCGAAGTTTGGATGCGTTTGGGTTAGACTCAATGACTGAAATCGTTTGGGTAGGTTTGATTGAGCTAAGAAGGCGTGGTAGAGTCGTTCTGATGGATCCAGTAGGGCTGAATAACCGTTTCGAAGCAAAACAAGGAGTGAGGAAAAACTCGGGTTTTCCTGCAATTAAGCTGTGAATATTTTTGGAGATATTTTGCGAAATATTTGGCTTGAACTTGATTAGTATTGATCCTTGATGACTATATAGGGGAGGCTTGTGTCCCGGAATCAAAGAATAAGGAAAAATTCTTGTGCAGACGATGAAACAGAGTTGGAGAATTTTTCGAGATTTTGTGGAGATATTTTTGGTAGTTGCGTGAGTTTCTCACAATTTTGACCCTTTCTAAACGGGTGAACTTTCTATCCCTTTTTGTTTTTGTTTTTTATGAGTAGTACACCGTTAAGATTCATAATATGTGAAATCCAAATCAATACTAGTTCACTAAATTAACCTTTTAGAGTCCTATTGTGACAAGGTCACCCTCGTGACAACTATTGTAAAAGTGCGCTTCCTGGCCCTTAGTTATTACATCTTAGATGTGCGCATATCCCAAGACAAATTTTAGAAAATAATTTATTTTTTATTATATTTATTATCTACTTTTTTATTATGTAAAATGATAATCATACAAAGCTTTTTGTTGGTAACCTAGCAACAAGCTGGGCTCCAACTCCCCTTTGAATAGCAACACCTAATATATAAAAAAATAAAACTTCCTAAGCCGCTACTAGCATCATTGCTAACTAGACAATTCTTCAGACGCTTGAAAAAAACCAAAGTATCCTCGTCAAGTTCCCTAAGGTAGAGAATTGCTCTTTAATCCCTATATTTTATGATAATTGCTCTTAAATCCCTCTGGTACTTACTTTTTGGCCGTGAGTAGAAAACCCACATCTTTCTTCTTCTTTTTGCTTCCTAAAACCAAGAATCGCGATTTATTTATTTTTCTTCTCAACTTTGATATGACGGTTTAAAGGGATTTGGGGAGAGATTGAATGGTGCAATAGATTAATGATTCTGAAACACTAGTGGGGTTTTATCCCTTTCTACATGACATATTGTCATTTTTCTTTGATCTGGTAAACGATAATAATTAGGGGATGATTATGCACACCCCGAACAATTTTCATGGTAGTCTTGCTTTCTGTTTTGATTTCTTTCTAGTTTTTATTTTTGGTTGAAGATGTTGATCATATAACAAGAGGAAGGAATAAAAGTAGAACTTAATTGATTATGTTGAAGATGTTGATTATGCATGGATTCATTGATTCTCTATCACACAATTCATGATCGTGTTGACGGAATTGATCATATTTCATGTTCAAGTTTAGCAAAAACAAGTACTAATTAAAGGGCTTTATTATACTTCGTTTTTTTTTTCCAATCACTGTTATTGTAAAGCCCTTAGGATCCAAATATATCAAATTTTTTTCCGTATTTTGAGGGGGAAAAAAAGAAGAAGCCGGTCTAGAAAAATAAAAATTATTCCCAATGTTAAAATTTCATTGATTTATTTCATGGACTAACTTAAAAATATAATGAAATTTTGAAAGATAAAAAAAAATATTTTAAATTATAAGTTTTGTCTTAAGATGTGTGTACATCTAAGATGTAATATCCAAGGGCAAAAAAAGCGCATCCTTATAATAGTTTCCACGAGGGTGACCTTGTTACAACATGATCCTAACTTTTTATCCTATTAACTAATTTATTATTTGACATTTTTTTTCCCTATCAAACTAACCTAGATTAACTCCATCTGTTATTTACTTGTTTGACTTTTTCCTAAAACAACTCACTAATTAATTCCTTAAAATTCTCATCGCCAACTATTATCAATATTAAAAGCCTAGTTATAATTCAAATTAAGTTTAATGGTAAATAATGCTTAAATTAGCTCTTTAAAAGTCTCCGTAAAATTTTCTTTACTTCTTTTGTTTACCATGCCGGTTAACATGAAATTTTTTGTTTTCACGATTTAATTAGTGATAACTGAGTGTGAAAATTCTGGTTTTCATAATTTAGCGATAACAACAATTTTAACTTGTTGGAAGTATTATTTATGAATATTCCAATTATAAAAAATTCCGCATGTCAAATTTTAGTGATAATTACAAATTTCCACCCATTATAATCAGTTTGGTTTTGTGAAAATCACAATTATAAACGGGTCTTTGATTGATAGATGGAATTATCACAGTTTATTGATGTGAAACGTGTACTTATCATCAGTGAAAATCAGAGTTATCACTAGCTGAGATAATTGCACTTATCACCATTATCAAGACAAACTCAAAAAGAAAAAAAATTAAGAGAGAAGAAGAATCCATAATCAAGATCTAAAATTTCTTTAAACATCTTCGCATCATCCGAACCACTCATATTCCAGTAAAGAAAAATCACAAATAATATGAAGCAAAGCATGCCATGTAGCATATATGTACAAAAATTTTATAGTGTAGTGACTCTGCAAGAAAAGACAAAAACCAAAACCGAGATGTCCCTATTTGTTTCCAAACACAACTATATGCAAGTAGTTGTGCTTCTCTCCCGAGCCAATAGCGTTTCATAGTGTAGCGCCTTATAATATGATGATTCAAACTAAGTATGTGAAGAGTGAATAATTTGAGAAGAAAAAAAACATCTGTAACAAAAACAAACCAGTTGAAAATGGAGATGAGTAGAGACTAACAACGGAGTCGTGTAGCTAAAGAATAAAAAAGCGGACGGAAGAAAAGGTAACGTGGAATTCAAAGATCTAACAAAATTTAAACTGACTTTAAATAATGGTAACACATTTTATATTTCCCATAAGAATAGCCCATGACGAATCAACCCGTATTTTATGGAATTTTTCTTAAAATCTTTTCATCTAATTTGGTCTTCCTAAAAAATATGAAAATACAAATTCAATCTAAATCTATTAATCTTAGCCGTACATCTAATCTTTTGGGATACATATATATGCCATCTTAATAGTGGGTTTTTGGAAGAGAGAGTAATCAAACTTGGGTTCCTTAGATATTTCCAGCTTTCCAAACTATGCCTGCACATGTTTGAAGAGTGTAAACGCGAGTTAGCAGCAAGAGAAGATAAAATATGGAAGAATTCTCGTATCCCGCATGGAGAGTAAAGGAGGATATTTTCATTGATTGCTGAAATATTTGGAACCTTGTCGAGTATAAAAAGGATGCTAGAGGTCATAGAGACGGGGATGGAGAGTTAGCGGAAGAAACAGAACGCAGAACAGGAATTTGCAGAGTTTTGTCTGCTACTGTGTGAAGAAGAAAACACGAAGAACATTGTACTATCCAAGACAGTCATAAAAACACTATCGTATTTTCCCTTCAGTTGCAACAGTTTTTCAGCGATTGTACAACAGTGACTGTTGCACTTATCCTTTATCATTCTTGGTAACAGTTTGATTTGCAACGTTAATTTCCGTTGCAATTTTCTGTTTCATTATATTTTCACCTCTTGTAAGCACTTTTGAGCAATGAAGAATTCTTTTGAGCGTGTTTCCAACATGAGGAGTTAAACCCCATCACTAGGACGATGGAGGAAACCAAATTTCGCGAATGTGGTAATTCTATCAATTCTTTTTATGACTATTTGCACTAGTATTTAATTGAATTATGATTATCATTGAATGATTGCGATTTCAATTGATAAGTCATGCATAGCTTAAATGTTTTGATGTCCCATGCTCTATATTTACATCCATTACTGTGACGCCCCAAATACTAAACCTGCTTATCTGATAGGATTACAACCTAATTGAAGCATCCAAACTAGATTACCGATTTTAAGAATCATAACTATAGAAAGTGCTAAACAACAAAACCCAAACTCTCTGATATTGTATAAATGAAAGTCTTTCAAGTTCTAAGAATAAATAAGTGTGTTGTTTGCAGAGTAAGAAAGAATACATATAGTAAAAGATGCACAACAACACTAGATTTAATAAAGTTCATAGCTACGAAACGAATATCTTCGAGCGCTCCATTCCTTCAGATTACTGGGAAAAAAAACTGATGTGGGAACAAGTCAGCACATCGTCCCAAGGGGTACCCAATGGAAAAAAATAACTCTCAAGTAATCATTAACATGCTCCACGACTTTAAAGATAAAACAGTAATTTAAAAGAGACAAAGGTGAAAGGAAACATTTAACAATTCACGTATCAAGAAGCAAAGGTTAGTCAAACAAGCATAACATGCACACGAGTGATTTCCCTTAAATAAAATAGTATATATAATATCCTGACGGATGGCATACCACCCTACTAATACTATTGTCGACGGATGGCATACCGCCCTACTTAACTTAGCAAGGAGCTGTGGGGAGACACAGACACTCCTCGCGAGGGAAACCACATAATGCACATCACACGCATATAATTACATTCAGTACAAAACATCGTTCAATGCAATTACATTATACATTCATATAAATAGTAAAAGCACATCATGCTCGCAAAGGAAAGAATCTCAATGATTACAAGAAGGTTACAAAGTTCCCATCTGAATTGATGACAAGCGATGCCTACTTCGAGATCCACAATCCACTGGTTCATCCTTTGCATCGATCGTTGTTAAAAAGGACTAACTGTTAATCAAACAAGCACTCCAAGAGTTTAGCCAAAGGCTCAAAGTTCATAACAAATCTATCCAATGGTTCTAAACTCATTTAAGACAACTCAGTCTCTATCCTTAGCATAACTAAGAGTTTTACTAATCAGATTAACTTGATTCTACAGTCCATCAGACAAGTCCTAAGAAGGTCTACAACTTTGTAAAAGGAATCAAAGGCTAATTCGGACCATAAAGGTCCAAAATATCAAAATAGGGATACTATGACTAACCCCAATGTCCACTAACCTCAGCCCATTAACACAAGGCTAAGTCCACTCGGTCAACTAATAGACTCTAACAGTTTAAGGTGTCAACTAACAGTCAACGTAAGTCAAGTCCAGGGTCAAAGTTCAAGTCAAAGGTCAACATAATCAATGGAAAGGTCCAACTCGGTCCACTGAGTCGAACCGATTCAACTCAGTCAGATACTCTGAGTCAGCTGAGCTGACTGGGCTGACTAATAGGCCTAAAACACAAGTCCAAATCCTTAACACAAGCAAGAGCCATTGCTCAGGACAAAGAACACTAACGCACAACCATTGTGCAACACAACAACAACACACAACATTACAAAACTCCAATACAGACGTCATTCATCTCTTATTCTAAACAAGAACAACACCAATAACAATTCGGTTCTACTACTATCAACTCATACATTCCATACTTCTCATTCTCGGGCACAAAACCACATATTCTTACTCAGAATCTATGAACCTCTTGAAACAGACTAGTTTATCTTAACTACAACTTCTCTATCTAAACCGCTAGTTACAGCTACAATTTCCATGTCACGCATTCATCCAACTCTTATAATCTGTGAAATCCAGCCTCATGACTTAGATTCTTCAAATTCAAACATACATTCTTCCATATCCTCTTAATATCACAGTTAAACTAACATCCATATAAACTAACCATGATCATACACAAAACAGTCATAACAAAACTACCAATTGCACTGCCAGTTCAGCTCAAAGACATCTGAGCTGCAATCTAAACCATCTCCACTTCTAAATGCAGTCTCAAACTCATATTAACATTAGCAACACCATCACACCCAACAAGATCCAGATGAAGATTCAAATCAACATTTTTTCTAACATACATTTGGAATACTCATTCAACACCAATTCCAGTTCCATACTTTACTCTTAACACAAACCTCACTCTCGGCTCCTCATTGCTCTCACCAGTTCGGAATCAACAACTTCACTTATGTTACCCACTCAATATCCATCAATACTTCCTATCTTCATGTCTGCAATAACAGCATCATCAATACCTTTCTTGCAACTTCAACAACTCCAGTTCCAAACTCATCTCCACCTCAACTGCCACTGCAAACCACCACTTATAAATCTACTATCTAATTCATCTTCAATCACAGACATACCCTTCATTAACAATACCAAAAGCACAACACAATACTCCTCTATAGAATCTCTGTCATAAACTTGTTCTTCTAATTCACACAAACCCTTCACATGGATTCCAATTCATTCATCATAGACCAGATTCCCAATTCTTCTTCATCAGTAATTCTCATCTCAGAAAAACTAATCCGCAATTTCAATTTATCAAAACCCTAACTTGAAACTCAATTATCTTAAGGAAACTAAAATTAAATCCTATAGAATCATATAGACCTCAATCAAACACAAACCCATCATAATAGTTCGACCAAACAATCAAATTAAATAATAAACTCCTGAAATAATAAAACCCTAAATTACCTGATTTCGATTCATCATCAGAATAGCCTCATCTCATCAAATCAACAAGAACCCCTCTTCTCTTCATCCATCAACGACCCAGTTCACCTTTCAATTTCTTTCCAAACCCTAATTTCGATCTTCTCAAACCTATCCCGAATCTGTAAAAATCTTCAATTGTTCTTCTTCCTAAATCAGAACCACACCATCTTCATCATCGTTTGTACTACAATAACAAATGATTCTCTCGATCGAAACACACAGAAATTTAGCAGGGAAAAAGAACAGAGAAGAAGAGCAGGAAAAGAAGAAAGAAGAAAAAAGAAGAAACGAAAAGAAGAAAATGAATTCTTCTCGGTGGCACTGGGGATAAGATCGACCAAAATCACTTAGACACCCAGCGTCCTGGATAAGGGCAGCCACAAGGATAAGATCCGAAATTTACGATTTTTTCCCTCCGCAAACAAATTGATAAAACTTCTTCATCTAGTATCTGAATGACACGTTCGAGCAGTCTATTTCAGCTGACTTTTCGAGATCTATCTGATGATACTAATTTCGTCTCTAAATTATTGTTAGATTATTTTCTAATAATTTAAATCTATATAAATTAATCGAGTTATTAGAGGCTAAACGTCTCTTGACTGGTCTAATAGCGTTGACGAGCTTGAGTGTCGTTACATTCTCCCTACCTTATACAATTTCGTCCTCGAAAATCGAGTTGTTCTTCTGGTCTTCAAAAATTCCCCACCTTATAGAGAAATACTATCTCTCGATTAAATGAAAGTATTGATCATACTTACAAACGCGCGAATAAAAAAAAAAAAACTAACTCATTTCAAGTGAGTTCGAAAAAACATGAAATGGAACACAACCATGTATATTTTTCTATAGCTAATCTTTAAAATTTGAAGCTCTAGGTTCAACTATACTGATTTTAAATTCTATCCAAGAGGAAATCTACACAAATTTCTATTTCAATAAGTTATTGGTTCAAAGTACATTACAAACTACTCCATAATAAAGCTTATATAAGTTACTAATATGGATCTTGCAGATATTTAAACAAAATCTATAATCCTTGGCTCTAGATTTAACTACACCAATTTAAATTCTAACAGTTGACTAGGTCTATATTTGTCACACTAATTTTCTACTCTAATAAATTAATGGTTCTAATTACGAGAGAAGATACTCCATTAGTTTCTAGGTAAAATTTGGGATCTATCAGTTCACTAAACAAACACACCAGAATTACAAACCTTACTATTTCTCAGTGCTGAATTAACTAAGTGTTCGTTAATTAACACTAATCAATCTCTAAACTTATATTGAAATTTCTAAACTATGATGTAATTTGGTTTCCACCTATGAGTTTTATTTCATATTATAAAATAACATACATACACAAAACAAAGAACAAACAAATAAACATGTTATTCAAATCAACCAGATCAAAAATATTTTAATTATTGATTGTTTTTAGTGATTAAGATTTATCTCACAGACCCAACCAAGTTCTAAACTAGTCTAACAATCTATCTAACACTAGCTATTATCTATTGTTTCCCATGTAAGATCTAATAGTGAGCTCTGATACCAACTTGTGACGCCCCAAATACTAAACCTGCTTATCTGATAGGATTACAACCTAATTGAAGCATCAAAACTAGATTACTGATTTTAAGAATCATAACTATAGAAAGTGCTAAACAATAAAACCCGAACTCTCTGATATTGTATAAATGAAAGTCTTTCGAGTTCTAAGAATAAATAAGTGTGTTGTTTGCAGAGTAAGAAAGAATACATATAGAAAAAGATGCACAACAACACTAGATTTAATAAAGTTCATAGCTACGAAACGAATATCTTCGAGTGCTCCATTCCTTCATATTAATGGAAAAAAACTGATGTGGGAACAAGTGAGCACATCATCCCAAGGGGTGCCTAATGGAAACAAATAACTCTCAAGTAATCACTAACATACTCCACGGTTTTAAGGATAAAACAGTAATTTAAAAGAGACAAAGGTGAAAGGAAACATTTAACAATTCACGTATCAAGAAGCAAAGGTTAGTCAAACAAGCATAACATGCACACGAGTGATTTCCCTTAAATAAAATAGTATATATAATATCCTGACGGATGGCATACCGCCCTACTTAACTTAGCAAGGAGACACTCCTCGCGAGGGAAACCACATAATGCATATCACACACATATAATTACATTCAGTACAAAACATCTTTCAATGCAATTACATTATACATTTATATAAATAGTAAAAGCACATCATGCTCGCAAAGGAAAGAAACTCAATGATTACAAGAAGGTTACAAAGTTCCCACCTGAATTGATGACAAGCGATGTCTACTTCGAGATCCACAATCCACTGGTTCATCCTTTGCATCGATCGTTGTTAAAAAGGACTAATTTTTAATCACACAAGTACTCCAAGAGTTTATCCAAAGGCTCAAAGTTCATAACAAATCTATCCAATGGTTCTAAACTCATTTAAGACAACTCAGTCTCTATCCTTAGCATAACTAAGAGTTTTACTAATCCGATTAAATTGATTCTATAGTCCATTAGACAAGTCTTAAGAAGGTCTACAACTTTGTAAAAGGAACCAAAGACTAATTCGGACCATAAAGGTCCAAAATATCAAAATACGGATACTAGGTCTAAGCCCAATGTAGTTGCAGGAATTCCTACACTACACCACTCATAATATTTCATTAACATTCAACTCATTTTTGGATTAACAATCTTAATTTTATTGATGAATCTTTGAAAAATATTACAAGAAAAGATAAAGGAATCAAGAATAACCACTGCTCTAGATTTTCTCTCTCCTATTTACTTGCTCTCACTCAGAAAATATCTCTCTCCTTTCCTTTACAACTGAACGGCTTTTTATAGGGAATTACATAGTGGATGACAGCTAATTTGTCTTTTATTTTCGGATATGACTTGCGACATTCTCGCAATCTTATAAATATCAATCTCTCAAATTTCCTTATTTTCGCAGGATCGTCACACTTTTCTCATGATTTGGTTGATGTCGTTTCTGAAGTTGTTCTGCGACACTGTCGTGTTATGTTGTTAATAATTTTGCTGAGGCATTATTGTTGAGAGATTCTGATCCTACATCTTTCCTCTTCTCATATCTTCTCTGCGAAGTAGAGAATGATGTGAGAAATGTCGCATCTATCCATCACTTCATATTCTGCATTTATCACACGTATCTTTTCTCCCATCTGTTTCTTGACACGTCTTCTGTAACTACTGCGTTTTAACCGCTCACGTCTTTTCGCGTTAATTGTGTTTATCTTCTCGAAAATCTGCTCTATATATACTCTTCTTACTCTCCCTTTTCTTCTTTCTTACTCTCTTTTTCATCTTCTCTGCAACTTCATCATTTTCTCCATAAATTCCTCTGCTGTAATTTTTCTTCTATCTTCCTTCTTCAATCTTCTTAATTCTTCGTCCATTCCATACTGTTCCCTCTGTAGATCTTCACTGTTCGTAATTTTCTTCTTTTTTAACTTTTACGAATTAATCTTCCTGCTGGTGTTTTCCATGGATTCATCGAGGTTAGTTTTCTTTTTTTCTTTCTTATGGGTTTTGCTGAAATTGATCTTGCTTACCGCCTTATTTTATGTTGTTTATGTGATTCTCATACTGTTGTTATTTCAGCAAAAACGCCTCTAATACCAAATTTACAGTTCAGAACCCTAATATTCCCAAATCGCAGCATAAGGTTGTTGTAAACAAAAGAAAGTCTGCGGATCATAAGGTAATAAGAAACATTATTCTTTTCTAATATCAATATTGTTGCCTCTGTTTCTTACCTGGATTGTGATTCGCAGGGTGATAAGGATGCCGACAAACCTCTCAAGAAATCTCGCCACCTCAAAACCGTTGAAACCTGTGTTCCCTTTCACTTACTTATCCCTTCAAAATCTCCTGCGACATCTTCGCAAGTTAAACCATTATCTCCAATTCGCAAAAAGGTTGCCTTAGATTTCATCCCTTCAACTGACCTTTCAATGATTGAAACTCCCCTTATTAATCCTTCTGTGAATGAAACTTCTTCTCCTCCTATTGATAATGTTTCCCAATCTTCTATCATTGCCAGTTCTCTACCTGAGCCTCTTCCTTTAAATATTGCTTTCAAAGTTTTGTCTGAGGTTCTGGATGATGTTAAGAAGTCTCCCATTGATCCTGTCAAGTTTGGTGTTTGCGAAATTCTGAGTAAGTATTTTGACCCTGACAGAGCTGCTTCGCAAATAGCTTTGGAAAAAGAGGTTGAAACCTTGAATAAAAATCTCCAAATGATGACTTTAGAGTGTAATGCTCTTTGTCTCGAAAATCAAAAGCTCCAGAATGTTTCGTTGGATCGCGACAATCTTCGCAAAAAGAATGATGAACTGAGGGGTATGATTTCCTTATCTGTGTCTTCAATTTGCCTTTTTAATGATTTTATCCTTTCCATATGTAATTGTCCTTGAAATCCCTTTTTCGCATGTTAAGCCTTAAACCAGAAACGAATAATTGAGAGATATCAATTTGAATCTGTTGTTGAAGAAGCCCGTGTTGATAAAGAGATTTTGATGGATCAATATAACCAATTAGATAACCTCTATTCATATTCTGTTGATCATATAAATAATCTTATCAATGAAAATACCCAATTAGTTCAGAGGCAAAATTTATTAAATAATGAAATATCTCGCCTCTCTTATTCTTTAACTAAAGCTAATCTATGGATGGAAACTTTATCAGATGAGAATAAAACTCTGTCTCAAGAGAAGCGAACTTGTTTAAACAAGATGGCGATATCTTCGCAACAACTTAGCATCCTTCAGAAAGTATGTGATGACCAAGAACAATATCTTCGCTCTTTGAGAAACGAGCTTAAAGAAGTAACAGAGTCATCTATCGCTGAGAGAGATACACTCATTCAAGGTAGAATAGCTTTAAGTATAAAGGAGAACCAACTTAAAGAACAATATTCCAAATTAGAAGAATCTTATTCTTCACTTGCAAAGAAAAATGCCTTTCTTATTTCTAAAGAGAAAAATCTTCAGTCTCGACTTAAAGGTTTAGTTGGAGATAAATTTGATGATGCGATGGACCGTTGGGAGAATAGTTGTTTGACCTTGATTCAACACCTTATTTCGCAAAAGGAAGGTAGTCATAACAGTTTGACTGCCTTAACTATCTTTTCTTTGTCATACCTTTTTGAGTTCTTCATCTTACTGAAATTTTGTATTCTACTTTTCGCAGAGTCTGAGAAAAATCTTCATTCCTCCATTTCTGTTTTGGAGGCTAAATATGCCAAAATTCGCAAAGAAAATGCACTACTCGTCTCTGTCCTTACTGGTTCTCGCGACCGAGCAGAAAGAAGACTTGATTATCTTGCTTACTTTAAGGATATTCAAGATAGGAATCATCAGAGAGCACTTCTTCGTCAAGTTCATCTCCGGGCTGAAGTTCTTGTGAATGATATTTTATTGTCCAAATCTCTTCCTCCTACATCAATCGAACCTTGGAAGGAGATGATGATGAAATTCCTCGTCCTGCTGACAGTGATTATGATTATGAAAGTGGTGGAGAGAATAATCTTTTGGAAGATGAAGAAGAGATCCCTTCTAAGGAAGCAACTGCTGGTGCTAATCAAGATGGAAGCGAAAAAATCCCTTCTAAAGAAGTAATTGCTGGCGATAATCAAGATGGCGGCGAAAAAGAAGTCCCTCTCAAAGAAATTATTGTTGGTGAAGATCAGAATCGAAATGAAGAAAAGGCTGGCGATAATGAGAACATTGGCGAAGAGTTTCTTATCTAGTTCTATCTTCTTGAACTGTTTCATCTTTATTATTTCTTGCGAATAATATTCTTCAACCAACTTTGGAATTAATTTTCTCTTTTAATATTTTGCTGGCGAGAAAGATAATGCCTCTTGTTTACTGATTCCCATACTTGCCTCTCATTATCTTTCTTGCGAGAAATGATCTGTTAATACTTATAAATATTTTGTTTTGTCATGTGGTCTTATTTTTCCTTCCTAATTAAAGGTCTTATTATGCCACCTCTTGTTTGCGACAAAATCGCAGGACGTCCTTGCATTTTCATGCAAAAACCCATTGATCTTGCCTTAACTTTTTCTTTTGTATTATTGCCTCTTCAGGATTGTTGCGACAATATGACAGGCCTAAATATTCTTGCGAAAATAAAGCCCCATGACATTGTCGTCGTGCGACGAAATCGCAGGACGTCTTCGCACTTTCATGCGAAAACCC
Organism: Papaver somniferum; assembly: GCF_003573695.1. NCBI lineage: Eukaryota > Viridiplantae > Streptophyta > Magnoliopsida > Ranunculales > Papaveraceae > Papaver > Papaver somniferum. Next base: position 51,515,789 of record NC_039367.1, read on the forward strand.
ATTGATCTCGTCTTATCTTTCTCTTTAGTATTATTGCCTCTTCAGGATTGTCGCACAAATATGACAAGCCTTAATACCCTTGCGAGTAAAAAGCCTCATGACATTTGCGTCTTAAGACACTTATCAGCTCCCTAATGGAGGGTGCCGCCCTTATCTCCCCCTGGTTGCCCCTTCAAGGAGGCGTACCTCTACCACCATACAAGGTTGGCTCCTCCCATCCGGTCTTAACAACAACCAGTTGTTTTCGCAGCCTCTTATCCCTTTTACCTATAGGGTTTATGGTTACGAGACTGCACCCTAAGTGGGGTTTTCTTCGGGCCGAGTGCAGTATAAGCCAAGACTTGTCAAGAATGGCAAGGTACGCTCCAGACGCCCCTGGCACTCTTGACTCAACCGTGTACCTCGGCGCCTTGGTCAGATTCTGCACTCCTTGGGAGAGTCCTTATTACCTTAGTCGCCCAACCTAAGTCATATGCTTAAGCTGAGAATCCAAGGTGCCTCTCCCGGATGGGCTTTATTGACCCCAAATCTCCATGACTCAGGTTCCGGGGGGGTAGCCTTTCCCTGAGCCATGCAACAGGTACCCCCTTATATGACGTACTTTAGGTCTTACATTTGCCTCTTGCGAAATTTATTCACGAACTAGGGTGTACGCCATAAAGGTTCGCCCCTTTCTCTTTTGTCATTGTTCTCTGATTATCTCTGCGAAAGTTTCGCATATCATGATCTTGTTTTGATATGAATAATCTCGCAACTATTCTTTCATTGAATGTTTATTCGCAATCGTTTTGTTGTCATACATAACTTCTCAAAGCTTCTTATGGATAATATCTCTTTAAGTACAATCTGTTCCATGGTCTGTCAAGTCTATGACCAACATCTCTACCTTCTGGATCCATTAATTTATAAGCTCCTGTCCCAACTATCTCCTTAATGATGTAAGGTCCATCCCATTTTTTCGCTAACTTTCCACCATTTTCTCGCTGATATATTGGTGTCTCTCGCAGAACTAAATCTCCTGGTTGAAATTCGCGTACTTTGACACGTTTATTATATTCTCGGGCTAATCTTCGCTGATAATTCTCCATATGTTAAAGCTCTTTCTCTTTTTCTTCTAACTCATCAAGTTTGCTTAAGATCAAACCCGCACTAAGATTTTTCTCCCAAGCTTCTCTCTTTGTCGTCGGAATAACAACTTCTGTTGGTAACACCGCTTCAACTCCGTATGTTAAACAAAAAGGTGACATTCCAGTAGCTTCTCTCCTAGTTGTGTTATAAGCCCATACTGCATTATGTACTTGTTCGCACCATGCTCTATGATGTCCTTCTAATTTTTTCTTTAATATATCTGCAATTGTTTTGTTTGTTGCTCTGCCTGTCCATTAGCTTGTGGATACAGAGGAGTAGACTTTCCACATTTTATCTTAAATGCATTAAGTAACATTTCTATGTTCTGTCCTTCAAACTGTTTCCCATTATCAGATACCAACTGCGCGGGAATTCCGAATCTGCAAATGATATTTTCGAATATGAATGTAAAGATATCTTTGTCGCGAATATGTTGTACTGCCTTTACTTCTGTCCATTTTGTGAAATAATCTGTTGCGACTATTAAGTATCTTCTTTGTCCAGATCCTGGTAAAAATGGCCCCACAATATCTAAGCCCCACTTTCCAAAAGGCCATACACTGGTTGAAGATGACAATGGTGCTCCAGGTGCATGTATTTTCTTTCCGTGCCGCTGACAATCTTCGCAACGTCTTGATATTTTTTTGCATCTTCGTGCATGTATGGCCAGTAATAGCCTTGCATTTTTGCTCTATGTGCCAAAGATCTTCCCCGCTATGATTGCCAGCATCCCCACTATGTAACATTTTTAGCACCTTTTCTCCTTCTTCTCGTGTCAAACATCTGAGTGATGGTCCATTAAAGGATTTTCGGTATAGCAGCCCATCTCTTAATTCATAATTTGTTGCGCTTTTTACTTGTGTGCTTCCAATCTGTTTCTTGGTGTTTCTCCTTTCGCCAAATATGCATGAAGTTTTTCTCCAATCTGCGATATTGTTCGTTTGTTCTTCTTCTCCACCTTCTATCATCATTACGTTCTCTTCTTCTTCTTTATTGATTGATGGTGACAGAAGTGTCTGTATTTTTATGCATCTCGCAGTTGGATCTGTCATCATGCTTGAGATGAAAGCAAAAGCGTCTGCGAGTCTGTTATCCTTCCTTGAAATGTGCCTCCATTTTATCTTTGGGATTTTCGCTGACAATTCTTCAACGAGCTTCTTGTATTTCTTCAAGGATGGTTCATTTGTAGTGTACTCTCCCTTTATTTGGCGAATAACTAGCTGCGAATCACTAGTGATCCTGGCATTTTCTAGTTTCATTTCTATTGCGAACTTTAAGGCATGTACCACAGCTTCATATTCCGTTTCGTTATTAGTGGATGCGAATTCCAATCTGAATGAAAAAGCCATCTTCGCTCCTTCTGGTGAAATTAAAACAATTCCAACCCATTGCCTTCCCCATTTGATGATCCATCTACCAATATCTCCCATCTATTTGGTTCTGTTAATAAGTCTTTTGGATCTCCATGTTCTTCTTCTATATCCATCATCTCTCCCACCGCTTCATCATCTTCTAAAGGAAATTCTGCTAAGAAATCTGCGACAACTTGTGATTTTGGTGAAGATAATATTTCATACTTGATTTCGAAATGTCCTACTTGTGCATTCCATCTCTCCACCCTACCTGATCTTTTTGAATTCTTCATCACTGATTCAATTGGTACTTTTTTAGCACCCTTATTTTGTGTGCTTGAAAATATATGCGAAGTTTAAATGCGGCGTATACTAATGCTAAAATTAGCTTCTCAATCTTTGAATAATTCCTCTCTGCAGCATTAAATGTTTTGCTGATGTAATAAATGGGCTTTTCCACTCCTGCGTCCGTTCGCAATAACACAACGCTTAAAGCATGTGATGTTGTCGCAAGATAGATCAATAGTTCTTCTCCTGGTTCTGCCTTTTGTAAATAGATGTATTCATAAGGTGTTCTTTGATCCCTTGAAAAGCTTTTTCACATTCATCAGTCCATTTGAATTTCGCACCCTTGAGTATATTGAAAAAATGTTTACATTTGTCTGATGATCGCGAAATGAATCTTCCTAGCGAAGCTAAAAGTCCGTTCAATTTTTGTACATCCTTTATCGTTGCTGGTGTTGGCATGTCACGAATGCTTGTACCTTTTCTGGATCAACTTGTATTCCTTCTTTTGATACAATGTAGCCTAAAATTTTCCCGATGCAACCCCAAAAATGCATTTTTCAGGGTTCAGTTTAATGTTATGATGCCGCATCTGTTCAAAAATCTCCCTCAAATCTTGTACATGATCTTTGGCTTCTTTACTCTTCACCAACATGTCATCCACGTACACCTCTAATGTTTTGTGTATCCATTTCGCGAACACCTTCTCTACCATTCTTTGATACGTTGCTCCTGCATTTCGCAAACCAAACGGCATTTTTGTATAACAGTATAAACCTCTTGGAGCGAAAAAAGCAGTATGCTCTTGATCTTCTTCAGCGAGAGGGATTTGGTTATAACCTTTGTACCCATCTAAAGAAGACACTCTATCATTTCCCGCTGCTGATTCAACCATTTGAGGAATATCCGGCAATGGAAAACTATCTTTAGGGCAAGCCTTGTTTAAATCAGTGAAATCTATGCAAATTCTTATCCCTTTATTTTCTTTGGAACAACAACCATGTTTGCTATCCACTCTGGGTATTTAGCTTCTCTTATAATTCCCGCCTCAAGCATTTTCTGTAATTCTTCTTCTATTTGAGGATGGTAGGTCGTTGCGATTTTTCTTATTCTCTGTTTAAATGGTCTCACATTCTTGTTAATCTCCAACTTATGACATGCAATTGACGGATCTATTCCAGGTATCTCATCCATGCTCCCCGCGAAAATATCTTTATATTCCCGCAAAAGATTACAGTTCTTTCTTCCTCTTCTGCATCCATCTTGGTTCCAATCCTCAGTATTAGGGGTTCTTCTATAGTCCCAACATTTACTTCTTTTGTTGGTTCTGCCGCAGTGTAACTGGCCTTGGGTTCTCCCATTGGTGTTGGCTCTTTTATCATCTTCGCAGGTCCATCTCCTTCCTCCGAAATTTCGCTGGGTATTCCTTTACCTTCTTTTGCTCTTATCATGTACACTCTAAATTCTTCTTCTTTCTTTGCCTCCTTTGCTATTTTTCCGAAATTGTCGCTTTTTTGCTCGTCCTTCATAATGCTTTACTTCAATTTGATAACATAATTTCGCATTGTCAATATCTCCTCTAATTTCACCTACTCCATTTGGCATGGGGAACCTGATGCATTGATGCAACGTTGATGCTACAGCTTTAATTGCGTGTATCCATGGCCTCCCCAACAACATGTTATATGGTGATTCCATATCCACTACGCATAGTGTCACTTGTGTTTCGATCTCCTAGTGGAATTCGCACCACTATTTCTCCTTTAGGTTTTGTTGTGGATTTTCCAAAGCCATGAACAAGATATGTTGAACAAGACATTTCTTCATCTTTGAATCCCATTCCTTTGAACGCATGATAGAATATTATATCCACTGAACTTCCTGTATCGACTAAAGTTCTGTTCAATATCCATTCTTCCATGGATTTTGTTGTTGTCCCCTTCTCTTTTCGTGTAATAGGTACTGTAATAACCAATGGAGATGTGTGGCTCAAATTTTCTTTTGGTATTTCTGCTGCCATGAATGTGATTTTTTGCTTTTCCCAATCTTTCAAGGGTGATGTTTTTTTACCGCCATAACCTTCCTTCCTTCAAAATCTCGTTTATGTATCCTTCCTTTGATGTTTTCATGGAATTCATTAACCATTGTTTTTCTTATCATATTACACTCCAATCTTTTGTCATCTTCATTGACTCTAATCATTTTTCTTTTAACTGGTTCACTGATTTGTTTAATCACTTTCTTGATTTGAACAATCTCAACAACAATCTTCAACTTTCAATCTTCAGTCCCTGTTTCTAGCGCCATTATGTAGTTGCAGGAAATCCTACACTACACCCCTCACAAGATTTCATTAACATTCAACTCATTTTTGGATTAACAATCTTAATTTTATTGATGAATCTTTGAACAATCTTACAAGAAAAGATAAAGGAATCAAGAATAGCCACTGCTCTAGATTTTCTCTCTCCTATTTACTTGCTTCTCACTCAGAAAAGATCACCCTCCTTTCCTTTACAACTGAACGACTATTTATAGAGAATTACATAGTGGATGACAGCTAATCTGTCCTTTATTTTCGGATATGACTTGCGACATTCTCGCAATCTTATAAATATCAATCTCGCAAATTCCTTATGTTCGCAGGATCGTCACACTTTTCTCATGATTTGGTTGATGTCGTTTCTGAAGTTGTTCTGCGACACTGTCGTGTTATGTTGTTAATAATTTCGCAGAGGCATTATTATTGCGAGATTCTGATCCTACATCCAATGTCCACTAACCTCAGCCCATTAACACAAGGCTAAGTCCACTCGGTCAACTAATAGACTCTAACAGTTTAAGGTGTCAACTAACAGTCAACGTAAGTCAAGTACAGTGTCAAAGTCAAGTCAAAGATCAAGTCAAAGGTCAACATAGTCAATGGAAAGGTCCAACTCGGTCCACTGAGTCTGTTCTGAGTCGAACCGATTCAACTCACTCAGATACTCTGAATCAGCTGAGCTGATCGGGATGACTAATAGGCCTAAAACACAAGGCCAAATCCTTAACACAAGCAAGATCCATTGCTCAGGACAAAGAACACTAATGCACAATCATTGTGCAACACAACAACAACACACAACACTACAAAACTCCAATACAGACTTCATTCATCTCTTATTCTAAACAAGAACAACACCAATAACAATTCAGTTCCACTACTATCAACTCATACATTCCATACTTCTCATTCTCGGGAACAAAATCACATATCCTTACTCAGAATCTATGAACCTCTTGAAACAGACTAGTTTATCTTAACTACAACTTCTCTATCTAAACCGCTAGTTACAGATACAATTTCCATGTCACGCATTCATCCAACTCTTACAATTTGTGAAATCCAGCCCCATGACTTAGCTTCTTCAAATTCAAACATACATTCTTCCATATCCTCTTAATATCACAGTTAAACTAACATCCATATAAACTAACCATGATCATACACAAAATAGTCATAACAAAACCACCAATTGCACTGCCAGTTCAGCTCAAAGACATCTGAGCTGCAATCTAAACCATCTCCACTTCTAAATGCAGTCTCAAGATCATATTAACATTAGCAACACCATCACACCCAACAAGATCCAGTTGCAGATTCAAATAAACATTTGTCCTAACATACATCAAGAATACTCATTCAATACCAATTTCGGTTCCATACTTTACTCCTAACACAAACCTCACTCTCGGCTCCTCATTGCTCTCACCAGTTCAGCATCAACAGCTCCACTTATGTTACCAACTCAATATCCATCCATACTTCCGATCTTCATGTCTGCGATAACAGCATCATCAATAACTTTCTTGCAACTTCAGCAACTCCAGTTCCAAACTCATCTCCACCTCAACTGCCACTGCAAACCACCACTTATAAATCTACTATCTAATTCATCTTCACTCACAGACATACCCTTCATTAACAATACCAAAAGCACCACAGAATACTCCTCTACAGAATCTCTGTCATAAACTTGTTCTTCTAATTCACACAAACCCTTCACATGGATTCCAATTCATTCATCATAGATCCGATTCCTAATTCTTCTTCATCAGTAATTCACATCTCAGAAAAACTAATCCTCAACTTCAACTTATCAAAACCCTAACTTGAAACTCAATTATCTTAAGGAAACTAAAAATAAATCCTATAGAATCATATAGACCTCAATCAAACACAAACCCATTATAATAATTCGACCAAACAATCAAATTAAATAATAAACTTCTGAAATAATAAAACCCTAAGTTACCTAATTTCGATTCATCATCAGAATAGCCTCATCTCATCAAATCAACAACAACCCCTCTTCTCTTCATCCATTAACGACCCAGTTCACCTTTCAATTTCTTTCCAAACCCTAATTTCGATCTTCTCAAACCTATCCCGAATCTGTAACAATCTTCAATTGTTCTTCTTCCTAAATCAGAACCACACCATCTTCATCATCGTTTGTACTACAATAACAAATGATTCTCTCGATCGAAACACACAGAAATTTAGCAGGGAAGAAGAACAGAGAAGAAGAACAGGAAAAGAAAAAAGAAGAAAAAAGAAGAAAAGAAAAGAAGAAAAGAAAAGAAGAAAATGAATTCTTCTCGGTGGCACTGGGGATAAGATCGACCACAATCACTGAGACACCCAGCGTCCTGGAAAAGGGCAGCCACAAGGATAAGATCCGAAATTTACGATTTTTTTCCCTTCGCAAACAAATTGATAAAACTTCTTCATCTAGTATCTGAATGACACGTTCGAGCAGTCCATTTCGGCTGACTTTTCGAGATCTATCTGATGATACTAATTTCGTCTCTAAATTGTTGTTAGATTATTTTCTAATAATTTGAATCTATATAAACTAATCGAGTTATTAGCGGTTAAACGTCTCTTGACTGGTCTAATAGCGTTGACGAGCTTGAGTGTCGTTACATTCTCCCTACCTTATACATTTTCGTCCTCGAAATCGAGTTGTTCTTCGGGTCTTCAAAAACTCCCCACCTTATTGAGAAATACTATCTCTCGATTAAATGCAAGTATTGCTCATACTTACAAACGTGCGAATAAAAAAAATAAAACTAACTCATTTCAAGTGAGTTCGAAACAACATGAAATGGAACACAACCATGTATATTTTTCTATAGCTAATCTTTAAAATTTGAAGCTCTAGGTTCAACTATACTGATTTTAAATTCTATCGAAGAGGAAATATACACAAATTTCTATTTCAATAAGTTACTGGTTCAAAGTACATTACAAACTACTCCATAATAAAGCTTCTATAAGTTACTAATATGGATCTTGCAGAGATTTAAACAAAATCTATAATCCTTGGCTCCAGATTTAACTACACCAATTTAAAATCTAACAGTTGACTAGGTCTATATTTGTCACACTAATTTTCTACTCTAATTACGAGAGAAGATACTCCATTAGTTTGTAGGTAAAATTTGGGATCTATCAGTTCACTAAACAAACACACCAGAATTACAAACCTTACTATTTCCCAGTGCTGAATTAACTAAGTGTTCGTTAATTAACATTAATCAATCTCTAAACTTATATTGAAATTTCTAAACTATGATGTAATTTGGTTTCCACCTATAAGTTTTATTTCATATTATAAAATAACATACATACACAAAACAAAGAACAAACAAATAAACATGTTATTCAAATCAACCAAATCAAAAATATTTTAATTATTGATTGTTTTTAGTGATTAAGATTTATCTCACAGACCCAACCAAGTTCTAAACTAGTCTAACAATCTATCTAACACTAGCTATTATCTATTGTTTCCCATGTAAGATCTAATAGTGAGCTCTGATACCAACTTGTGACGCCCCAAATACTAAACTTGCTTATCTGATAGGATTATAACCTAATTGAAGCATCAAAACTAGATTACTGATTTTAAGAATCATAACTATAGAAAGTGCTAAACAATAAAACCCAAACTCTTTGATATTGTATAAATGAAAGTCTTTCGAGTTCTAAGAATAAATAAGTGTGTTGTTTGCAGAGTAAGAAAGAATACATATAGAAAAAGATGCACAACAACACTAGATTTAATAACGTTCATAGCTACGAAACGAATATCTTCGAGTGCTCCATTCCTTCAGATTACTGGAAAAAAAACTGATGTGGAAACAAGTGAGCACATCATCCCAAGGGATGCCCAATGGAAACAAATAACTCTCAAGTAATCACTAACATGCTCCACGGTTTTAAAGATAAAACAGTAATTTAAAAGAGACAAAGGTGAAAGGAAACATTTAACAATTCACGTATCAAGAAGCAAAGGTTAGTCAAACAAGCATAACATGCACACGAGTTATTTCCCTTAAATAAAATAGTATATATAATATCCTGACGGATGGCGTACCGCCGTACTAATACTATTGCCGACGGATGGCATACCGCCCTACTATCTTAATAAGCAGAAAATATAATATTATTGCCGACGGATGGCGTACCGCTCTACTAATACTATTGTCGACGGATGGCATACCGCCCTACTTAACTTAGCAATGAGTTGTGGGGAGACACAGACACTCCTCGCGAGGGAAACCACATAATGCATATCACACACATATAATTACATTCAATACAAAACATCGTTCAATGCAATTACATTATACATTCATATAAATAGTAAAAGCACATCATGCTCCCAAAGGAAAGAAACTCAATGATTACAAGAAGGTTACAAAGTTCCCACCTGAATTGATGACAAGCGATGCCTACTTAGAGATCCACAATCCATTGGTTCATCCTTTGCATGGATCGTTGTTAAAAAGGACTAACTGTTAATCACACAAGCACTCCAAGAGTTTAGCCAAAGGCTCAAAGTTCATAACAAATTTATCAAATGGTTCTAAACTCATTTAAGACAACTCAGTCTCTATCCTTAGCATAACTAAGAGTTTTACTAATCCGATTAAATTGATTCTATAGTCCATTAGACAAGTCTTAAGAAGGTCTACAACTTTGTAAAAGGAACCACAGGCTAATTCAGACCATAAAACTCCAAAATATCAAAATAGGGATACTAGGCCTAAGCCCAATGTCCACTAACCTCAGCCCATTAACACAAGGCTAAGTCCACTCGGTCAACTAATAGACTCTAACAGTTTAAGGTGTCAACTAACAGTCAACGTAAGTCAAGTCTAGGGTCAAAGTCCAGGAAAAGGTCAAGTCAAAGGTCAACATAGTCAATGGAAAGGTCCAACTCGGTCCACTGAGTCTGTTCTAAGTCGAACCGATTCAACTCAGTCAGATACTCTGAGTCAGCTGAGCTGACTGGGCTGACTAATAGGCCTAAAACACAAGGCAAAATCCTTAACACAAGCAAGAGCCATTGCTCAGGACAAAGAACACTAACGCACAATCATTGTGCAACACAACAACAACACACAACACTGCAAAACTCCAATACAGACTTCATTCTTCTCTTATTCTAAACAAGAACAACACCAATAACAATTCAGTTCCACTACTATCAACTCATACATTCCATACTTCTCATTCTCAGGCACAAAACAACATATTCTTACTCAGAATCTATGAACCTCTTGAAACAGACTAGTTTATCTTAACTACAGCTTCTCTATCTAAACCGCTAGTTACAGCTACAATTTCCATGTCACGCATTCATCCAACTCTTACAATCTGTGAAATCCAGCCCCATGACTTAGCTTCTTCAAATTGAAAGATACATTCTTCCATATCCTCTTAATATCACAGTTAAACTAACATCCATATAAACTAACCATGATCATACACAAAATAGTCATAACAAAACCACCAATTGCACTGCCAGCTCAGCTCAAAGACATCTGAGCTGCAATTTAAACCATCTCCACTTCTAAATGCAGTCTCAAGATCATATTAACATTAGCAACACCATCACACCCAACAAGATCCAGTTGCAGATTCAAATAAACATTTGTCCTAACATACATCAAGAATACTCATTCGATACCAATTTCGGTTCCATACTTTACTCTTAACACAAACCCCACTCTCGGCTCCTCATTGCTCTCACCAGTTCAGCATCAACATCTCCACTTATGTTACCAACTCAATATCCATCCATACTTCCGATCTTCATGTCTGCGATAACAGCATCATCAATAAGTTTCTTGCAACTTCAGCAACTCCAGTTCCAAACTCATCTCCACCTCAACTGCCACTGCAAACCACCACTTATAAATCTACTATCTAATTCATCTTCACTCACAGACATACCCTTCATTAACAATACCAAAAGCACCACAGAATACTCCTCTACAGAATCTCTGTCATAAACTTGTTCTTCTAATTCACACAAACCCTTCACATGGATTCCAATTCATTCATCACAGATCCGATTCCCAATTCTTCTTCATCAGTAATTCTCATCTCAGAAAAACTAATCCTCAACTTCAATTTATCAAAACCCTAACTTGAAACTCAATTATCTTAAGGAAACTAAAAATAAATCCTATAGAATCATATAGACCTCAATCAAACACAAACCCATTATAATAATTCGACCAAACAATCAAATTAAATAATAAACTTCCGAAATAATAAAACCCTAAGTTACCTGATTTCGATTCATCATCAGAATAGCCTCATCTCATCAAATCAACAACAACCCCTCTTCTCTTCATCCATTAACGACCCAGTTCACCTTTCAATTTCTTTCCAAACCCTAATTTCGATCTTCTCAAACCTATCCCGAATCTGTAACAATCTTCAATTATTTTTCTTCCTAAATCAGAACCACACCATCTTCATCATCGTTTGTACTACAATAATAAATGATTCTCTCGATTGAAACACATAGATATTTAGCAGGGAAGAAGAACAGAGAAGAAGAGCAGGAAAAGAAGAAAAAAAAAGAAAAGAAAAGGAATTCTTCTCGGTGGCACTGGGATAAGATCGACCAAAATCACTGAGACACCCAGCGTCCTGGATAAGGGCAGCCACAAGGATAAGATCCGAAATTTATGATTTTTTCCCTCCGCAAACAAATTGATAAAACTTCTTCATCTAGTATCTGAATGACACGTTCGAGCAGTCCATTTCGGCTGACTTTTCGAGATCTATCTGATGATACTAATTTCGTCTCTAAATTGTTGTTAGATTATTTTCTAATAATTTAAATCTATATAAACTAATCGAGTTATTAGCGGCTAAACGCCTCTTGACTGGTCTAATAGCGTTGACGAGCTTGAGTGTCGTTACAATTACTTTCAAAATCCACATTAGGCAACGAATTAGAGTCAATGAAACTTTATTATATGAGTTCTTATTGTTTAGAATTGGTATCTGAACTACATGAAATTGGATTTCGGTGGATCCTGAGTCCTGGTTACCTCTTCATCCCGTGACCATATTTTGTATATATTTTATTTATTTCTAGTATTTTCTATCATTTAAGTCTAAAATCAATCTCATCAAATCCGAGTGAACAACAATCCTATTTACCACTATTTAAAATTTGATCATCGTTCCTTAGGGTCATCTTTTAAAGGTCTTTATTTTGCTACTTACATAAGAGAGAGCTTTGAATTGGGCTCAGTTAGTCCTTAGAATACTTTCGGTGCTTGAGCGACTAGGACTGCCTTCTTGGCTTCTTTCTTCTGTAACCTTTTTGGTTTTAGATGAGGATTCTTTAACCAACACTTGTCGATAACGTGGCCCATTTGTTGCAATGTATACAAGTTAAATCTTCTTTTTCACTAGACTTTCCTTTTTCTTTGCTCATTGTTAGATAATAACTTAGGTGAACCCATAAAGCGTTGGAATGTCAAGTTTGGTTGTCATATTTTAGTATCAAAAATCATCTAGTGTCGCTTGATTATTTACTAGAGTCAACTTCGTTTAGGTTAGATTAGAAAGTATATGAATGTTGATGCGTACAAGTATTACTCTGAAGACCTGAAGAAAGTGAAGAAGTAACGACTGCAATGAAGACATAATCCTTCCACTTGAGATTAGTAATACTGACTTGACTTGTTTCTATTCCTAATATATCTTTTAAGTCGTATTATATTGAAAACATAACATGTGAAGTTGTATATATAATACTCTAGTGATTATACTTGATCATATCATTAAGATCAAAGTGTCAAGGGATTATATTGAATTACGAAGTATAACGCTTATCTTTGGAACTTCGTAAATACGACATCAACATAATCTAGGTATTTAGTTACTTGATTATGTGTAGGATATATGTGTGGTTTCATCCTAGAAAACTATGTATTATTACATTGGTTTAAGGAAGTAGATGTATGAACTTGTTTCATAATCGAAAGGGAAATCATGAGTGTGTTGGTCTGATTCTTTATTGAATATCTGTTGGATGACCAATACTAGATGAAAAGATAGAAACTATCTTAACTTATGTTAAGAATTAAGGTATAACCGGTCATATATCCTATAATGTGTAGCATGTTGTAATCGGTCACAAGCTACTTTGTGAAGCAAAGTGTAACCCGTCACAATCTACACTAGGAAGTTAGTTGTAATCGGTCACAAGTTACTTTGGGAAGCAAGATGTTACAGATCACAATCTAATTTGGAAAGTAAGGTGTAACCGATCACAAGCTACTTTGGGGAGCATGGTGTAACCAGTCACAACCTATTTTGGGAAGCATGGTATAACCGGTCACAACTTATATTATGAGTCATGATACAACTGATCCCAAGAAGCAAAACTGAGTTTCCAATATTCACATATCTCTTTATGCTTTGTGTGATTTAGGAATTAGGGTTTGCTGAGATGAGAAACTTCTAGATGTTGACATTATTTGAACATGTACATAACTCTTATCATTTATTGTTCCAAGATATTCCTTGATGCTCAAGGTGATCCCAAACCGAAATATTGAAAACAATTTAATTATGATATTCAAGTATATATGTTTTAATTACCAGCAATTAAAGCGTATACTCTAGAAAAGGATTATTAGTAAATGTGTTATACTAATTGTTAGAGCATTGCTCGGTCGAACTCGCATGTGTTGCTATCTCAAGCATGTTTGTCAATGTTAGTGATCAAAACTATAAGTCTTGATTACTAGCCTATTATAGCTAAAGGTCTCGGACTAGGATAGAAAGTGTAGTTGAGCTCCAGACTCCATGGCAATCATCATACAAGACGAAGGACTACTCAAGGAACTGGTGGAACTTCATCGACTCAAAGGTATGTGGAGACTTGAACTTATCTGTCACTCAAAAGTATATTTACTCTATCTCCTATTCTTGAGACAAAAGTCGTTTTGATATATAGACTTTCATTATACACATTTTCTACTATTTCTCGAAATATGTGTTCGTAAGCTTTCGCTTTAGCCAAATTCATCTTTACATAGTGAAGAATGTCGTGTTATGTTTCAATCACTTTGGAAATTGCTCTGACGAAAAATGGTCTGTGAATAACGGCTATATAACGTCCTCTGAGAATGTTTCAGTGATTGAAATGAGAGTTTAGATTACATAACCATTGGTAGGATATAAGCATTGTTGTGGAAACACATATATGCATAAGTCCTTATTCCTTGAACCAAAGTTTGCGAACTTTGTTGATCAAGAGAAACGGAATGTGGCGTGAGCCAAGTCTGCGAACTGGCGGAAGTTCTCGACCCGAGAATTTCTGCTGGAGTTTGTGAACTCCTTCCGTGAGCTTAAGTCCGCGAACCCAGTCCGTGAACTTGAGTAGGTTATATCTAAAATCGGTTGTTCTTGAACTCATGTTTATATAAACTAAGGAATGCTTTTGCAAACCGTGGCTATAAAGTTCATGAACCGATTCGAGTGAATCAAACCGTTTTTTCTTCGATTATGTCTTGTGTAGTTACATAAGATCTAAGCAATTGAATAACTCTCTAACTAATTCATTTGAGTCATTTGCACTAGTTATGGTGAAGAAGAATATGGTGGATATGAAAGTGATCATCTGGATAACCATTTGGTTAACTATTGTTGAACCAAAAAATGTTAATGTTTGGGAACGGTTACATAAACCCAAAATTGGACATTTCATTTGTGTGTAACAAGCTAAGGTTTCGATCCAACGGTTGAGAAATATTAGCTTGAATCTAATCAGCTTTTCATCTAACGGTGAATATTGAATGCTTTGTTACCAAGCTAACATTGATTGCAAACCCTGATTTGAAAGACTATATAAGGGAGAACTATAGCAACTGGTAAACCTAATCCCCACACCTTACGTGTTATACTAGTTGCATAATCTAGAGTCGATTATCCTTTAACCTTTGGTTTCTTCTTCTAAACCAGGTTAACGACTTAAAGACTTCATTGGGATTGTGAAGCCAGACTGATACTACTTTTCTTGTAGTTGTGTGATCTGATCTTGCATCTTCTATCGTATGAGTATAATTGTAATAATTGGCTTGAGATTTATATCTCCGATAGGCAAGATAGAAAAGTAATCACAAACACTTCGTCTCATCGTTTGTGATTCCACAATATCTTTTTTCGCTGCGTCGATTAGGATTATTGTAAGGTGATTGATAATACTAGGTTTTTCTTCGGTATTATAAGTCTGGTTTATCAATTGGTTCCTGTTCACTTTAATTTATCAAAAGAAGGAACAAAACTCGTAAGTATATTCGTGGGAGACGGATTTATCTATTACCGTAGACTTTTCTGTGTGATACAGATTTGTTTATTAAAGTCTTCGACTTTGGGTCGTAGCAACTCTTAGTTGTGGGTGAGATCAGCTAAGGGAATCAAGTACGTAGCATCCTGCTGGGATCATAGACGTAGGAGCATAACTGTACCTTGGATCAGTGTAAGATTGATTGGGGTTCAACTACAGTCCAGACCGAAGTTAGTTTGGAGTAGGCTAGTGTCTGTAGCGGCTTAATACAGTGTGTGTTCAATCTGGCCTAGGTCCCGGGGTTTTTCTGCATTTTCGGTTTCCTTGTTAACAAAATTCTAGTGTCTGTGTTATTTCTTTTCCGCATTATATTTTGTTATATAATTAAAATATCACAGGTTGTGCGTTGTTCAATCAATTAGAATATCCGACCTTTTGTTTGTTAATTTAAATTGATTGACACATGGATATTGGTCTTTGGTACCATCCAAGTTATCTCTCTTTGATAAAGACTCGCCGATTTCTATTTGCTTGAGTAAAGATCAAATCGAGAGATTGAGAAATAAACTCGTTGATATACTTTTTATTTAGATTGAGTCTGACTGTCTAGTTGATTCTCTAGAAAGTATATTGGAGTTAGTCCATACAGATTGTTAAGCGAAATATTGGGTGGTGTTGTTAGACACCCGCTTTTTCAATATCTCCGATACGCAAGATAGAAAAGTAATCACAAAAACTTCGTCTCATCGTTTGTGATTCCACAATATCTTTTTCCGCTGCTTCGATTAGGATTATTGTGAGGTGATTGATAATACTAGTTTGTTCTTAGGGAATATAAGTCCGGTTTATCAATTGGTTCATGTTCACCTTGATTTATCAAAAGATGGAACAAAAATCGTAGGTATATTCGTGGGAGACGGGTTTATCTATTACCGTAGACTTTTCTGTGTGATACAGATTTGTTTATTAAAGTATTCGACTTTGGGTCGTAGCAACTCTTAGTTGTGGGTGTGATCATCTAAGGGAATCAAGTACGTAGCATCCTGCTGGGATCAAAGACGTAGGAGCATAACTGTACCTTGGATCAGTGTGAGATTGATTTGGGTTCAACTATAGTCCAGACCGAAGTTAGTTTGGAGTAGGCTAAGGTCTGTAGCGGCTTATTACAATGTGTGTTCAATCTGGACTAGGTCCCGGGGTTTTTCTGCATTTGCGGTTTCCTCGTTAACAAAATTCTGGTGTCTGTGTTATTTCTTTTCCGCATTATATTTTGTTATATAATTGAAATATCACAGGTTGTGCGTTTTTCAATAAATTAGAATATCCGACCTTTTGGTTGTTGATTTAAATTTATTGACACTTGGATATTGGTCTTTGGTACCATCCAAGTTATCTCTCTTTGATAAAGACTCGCAGATTTCTATTCGCTTGAGTAAAGATCAAATCGAGAGATTGAGATATAAACTCGTTGATATACTTTTTATCTAGATTGATTCTGACTGTCTAGTTGATTCTTTAGAAAGTATATTGGAGTTTTTCCATACAGATTACTAAGCGAAGTATTGGGTGTGGTTGTTGTACCCCTACTTTTTCAATTGGTATCAGAGCAGGCAAATACTCCAAACCTGATAAGTTTGTGTTTGTTCATTCCTTAAAAATTGTCCCATGGGAAATTTCTTTGGAAAACTTGCTCTTGGCATCTGTAACGCACGCCAGAAGTCCTTAAAGATTGCTCAAGATTTATTATGGTTAAAACCTCCGGGTTCACATGATAAACTTATCTCATCTAAAAGGGAAAATTTAGATGATGAGACCGAATCTAAACGAAAAAATAAAAAGAAGGAAAAATTGAGGAAACGTTCGTCACGCTCAAGGATATGGACCCTCAACAGGTTAACTCTTGATCTCTTTGAGGAATACTATCGTAATGGATCAATTGATAAAGATCTATTTAGAGCGTTCGAAGGCATTTTTAATGTCTTAGAAAAACTTAATTCTGTTAAGTCTAAGAATCCTTCCAAAAAAGATTTTGTACATGTTGTACAGCCTGGGAATCGGAAGAATTTTCCTTCTAGCCAGATCAAACGAAGGATAGGAAGCTCTGACTGCCCTGATTATCATCATTATGTTGATTATATCACGGGGACTGTTCACACATATCAACCAGAAATGTTGCATGAGAATTCCTATGTAAGGGGGAGTGGTTTCCATGTGAGATGGAGTATTGACTAAGGGGGAGTGATACATATCACCATAGTATTGTTGTTGAAGTTGTGATACAAATTGGACTTTGACGCTGTGTCATGATACTATGACACTGTATAACAATGACAACTATTGTTTTCTTGTTGTTATAGCTACGGATTTTCAACAACGATGATGCTAAACTTACAACCTTTGGGATCATTGGAGTACTTGCAAGTGACGAAGATTTCGAGTAATGTTGAAGATTAGGCATGTGGAATAGGAGCTACAAAAGTTAATTTATTTATTTTTTGTATTCCATATGTATTAATAGTTTTGTCACTAAAATTGACAAAGGTGGAGATTGTTAGAGCATTGCTCGGTCGAACTCGCATGCGTTTCTATCTCAAGCATGTTTGTCAATATTTGTGATCAAAACTATAAGTCTTGATTACTAGCCTATTATATCTACAGGTCTCGGACTAGGATAGAAAGTGTATTTGAGATCAATACTCCATGGCAATCATCATACAAGACAAAGGAATACTCAAGGAACTGGTGTAACTTCATCGACTAAAAGGTATGTGGAGACTTGAACTTATCTGTCACTCAAAAGTCTATTTACTCTATCTCCTATTCTTGAGACAAAAGTCGTTTTGCTATATAGACTTTCATTATACACATTTTCTACTATTTCTCGAAATATGTGTTCGTAAGCTTTCGCTTTAGCCAAATTCATCTTTACATAGTGAAGAATGTCGTGTTATGTTTCAATCACTTTGGAAATTGCTCTGACGAAAAATGGTCTGTGAATAACGGCTATATAACGTCCTCTGAGAATGTTTCAGTGATTGAAATGAGAGTTTAGATTACATAACCATTGGTAGGATATAAGCATTGTTGTGGAAACACATATATGCATAAGTCCTTATTCCTTGAACCAAAGTTTGCGAACTTTGTTGATCAAGAGAAACGGAATGTGGCGTGAGCCAAGTCTGCGAACTGGCGGAAGTTCTCGACCCGAGAATTTCTGCTGGAGTTTGTGAACTCCTTCCGTGAGCTTAAGTCCGCGAACCCAGTCCGTGAACTTGAGTAGGTTATATCTAAAATCGGTTGTTCTTGAACTCATGTTTATATAAACTAAGGAATGCTTTTGCAAACCGTGGCTATAAAGTTCATGAATCGATTCGAGTGAATCAAACCGTTTTTTCTTCGATTATGTCTTGTGTAGTTACATAAGATCTAAGCAATTGAATAACTCTCTAACTAGTTCATTTGAGTCATTTGCACTAGTTATGGTGAAGAAGAATATGGTGGACATGAAAGTGATCATCTGGATAACCATTTGGTTAACTATTGTTGAACCAAAAAATGTTAATGTTTGGGAACGGTTACATAAACCCAAAATTGGACATTTCATTTGTGTGTAACAAGCTAAGGTTTCGATCCAACGGTTGAGAAATATTAGCTTGAATCTAATCAGCTTTTCATCTAACGGTGAATATTGAATGCTTTGTTACCAAGCTAACATTGATTGCAAACCCTGATTTGAAAGACTATATAAGGGAGAACTATAGCAACTGGTAAACCTAATCCCCACACCTTACGTGTTATACTAGTTGCATAATCTAGAGTCGATTATCCTTTAACCTTTGGTTTCTTCTTCTAAACCAGGTTAACGACTTAAAGACTTCATTGGGATTGTGAAGCCAGACTGATACTACTTTTCTTGTAGTTGTGTGATCTGATCTTGCATCTTCTATCGTATGAGTATAATTATAATAATTGGCTTGAGATTTATATCTCCGATAGGCAAGATAGAAAAGTAATCACAAACACTTCGTCTCATCGTTTGTGATTCCACAATATCTTTTTTCGCTGCGTCGATTAGGATTATTGTAAGGTGATTGATAATACTAGGTTTTTCTTCGGTATTATAAGTCTGGTTTATCAATTGGTTCCTGTTCACTTTAAATTATCAAAAGAAGGAACAAAACTCGTAAGTATATTCGTGGGAGACGGATTTATCTATTACCGTAGACTTTTCTGTGTGATACAGATTTGTTTATTAAAGTCTTCGACTTTGGGTCGTAGCAACTCTTAGTTGTGGGTGAGATCAGCTAAGGGAATCAAGTACGTAGCATCCTGCTGGGATCATAGACGTAGGAGCATAACTGTACCTTGGATCAGTGTAAGATTGATTGGGGTTCAACTACAGTCCAGACCGAAGTTAATTTGGAGTAGGCTAGTGTCTGTAGCGGCTTAATACAGTGTGTGTTCAATCTGTCCTAGGTCCCGGGGTTTTTCTGCATTTTCGGTTTCCTCGTTAACAAAATTCTAGTGTCTGTGTTATTTCTTTTCCGCATTATATTTTGTTATATAATTAAAATATCACAGGTTGTGCGTTGTTCAATCAATTAGAATATCCGACCTTTTGTTTGTTAATTTAAATTGATTGACACATGGATATTGGTCTTTGGTACCATCCAAGTTATCTCTCTTTGATAAAGACTCGCCGATTTCTATTTGCTTGAGTAAAGATCAAATCGAGAGATTGAGAAATAAACTCGTTGATATACTTTTTATTTAGATTGAGTCTGACTGTCTAGTTGATTCTCTAGAAAGTATATTGGAGTTTGTCCATACATATTGCTAAGAGAAATATTGGGTGTGGTTGTTGTACCCCCACTTTTTCACTAATAATAGAAAATTTCTAAGAGGGATTTCGGAAATATTGGAAAAAGTTTATTGAAAATAGGAAAATCAAAATCAGGTACTTTAATGAATATCTTGAGAATATTTTCGGTTTTGGAATTTCCTTGTTGTCCAAAGAATCTTGGTCTACAAATACTTGAGTTTTAATTTCTTGCAAACTATCCTAAGAGACAGGAAAACTTCATTCGTGTTGTTTCTGGTGGAGGCATCTATTCGGAGAGGAAAGTACCCTAATTAGGTGAAATATCTTGGGACCGCTCGTTTAAACACTTCATTGGTACCTTGCATTGTTATTTTAGTTTCGGTTACTTATTTGGTTGACTAATGGTTGTTGAAACCTTGATTGCACCTAGTTTGATTATTCTTGAGAGCCTTATCTTCTGACATAAGGGTCACTCAAACTAGAATAAAGTATCGACGAGATCTTTATAATCATTTTCGGATCTAAAGACATCTTGTGATAACCCATTATTAACAAACTACATTCTGTGTGTGATTGATCACAAGAGGATTCCAGTTTGTGTTGTGCAGGTTATTGAGAAGGCAATTGAAGATTTAAAGACAAAAAAGATTTTTTTATTAATTTTAGTATCTTGTGAATTTTGTGCACACATTTTAATCGGATGGGATCCAACTAGAATCGTATTTATCTTTGATAGAATTGATTGTCTAGTTGTGTAAGATCGGCATCACTTCATAGTTACTCTTTGAGTTCTATATTGATTGATTACGAGTCTGAAAATTGGTTATTTCGGTAATCAAGTGTTGGGTTGATCTAACTAGACAAGGAAATTATTAGATTAAACGGGAGATCCTTTGTTGACAACTCATACATATATTTCAAAAATTGAATGAAGTGGTTACCAAACAGATTCATTTCTTTGCTTTTTGGAATACGATCTTAAGGAGTGGTCACGTGCATGACTCTAGAAGTCGAAGACGCGGGGATGTTGAGGAAACTAAGTAGCTAGGGGTAGTATACTTGGTCTCAACTATACGAAGTTGGCATTAGATTTTGTATAACGGCTTAATTCTGAGAGTATTCAAAACTGGACTAGGTCCCAAGGTTACTCTGCATTTGCGGTTTCCTCGTTAACAAAATCTTGTTGTGTCATTTACTTTATTTTTCACAATTAATTTGGTTATTATAATTTAAAGTACATACACTTGTACGTTAATTCCTAGTCACTTGATATTGATCCTATAATGTTTAAGTTCAACACGCACCTATTATCAAGTGAACACTTTGTTGTCGTATTGTCTAGATTTCATATCCATAGACGATCACACAAAGTTTATACGTATTGTATCAACTTTGTCCATAGACGTTCACACTTGGTATCGGACTTATATGTTGATATTCGAAATATTGTGATGTATTTTGGTACCATCATCTTTTCACTCCTTTCACCTCCTTTCGCAGTGGTATCTCCAGATTTTCCCTTAGGATTTCCCTTTGAATCAGATTTCTTAAACCTGCTTCCAATGGCATTAGCTTTTATACTTGCTTCGGAAATAGTTTCAACTGAAAACATCTTCAACTCCTTCCGTATATACTCATGGAGCCCGGAGATATACTTCATATAGATAACATTGTTAGAGCACTGCTCGGTCGAACTCGCGAGCGTTGCTATCTCAAGCTTGTTTGCCAAGTTTAGTTGATCAAAACTATAATTCTTGATTCTAGTCTACTTATAGATATGTGTCCGATTAGGATAGAATGTGTCGTTGAGCTTTAGAATTCACGGCTTTCATCGATTGGAGATGAAGATCTACTGAGGAGAGTTTGGAGGAACTTCATCAACAAAAGGTATGTAGAGACTAAAACTTATCTATCACTCATAAATATATTTTATTCTATCTCTTAATGAGACTAAGTCGTATAACTATATAGACTTTTATATTATACACGTTTGATATTTTGAGTTGAGTTTAACTCGCTTATATATTTCTCGAAATATATGTTGGAAGCTTTTTGCTTTAGCTACGTTCATCATTATTCTTGACGAGTTTAGTTTCCAACAATTTATTTGTTGGAAACCAAATACTAAGTCAAAATATGATCATGTGAAAATTGCCTTGAAACATCTTACATGATTTATGTGAGACGATCATTTGATGTCGACTCGGAAAGTTTTGTACTGATCATTCGATCACTTGAAAATTACTTATAAGCTAATGGTATGCGTGAGACAGCCATTGTCGTCTTCTAAGGATGTTTCAATGATTGAAATGAGAGTTTATAACAATTAACCTTTTGTCTGGATACAAGTACTTTGTACAATTACGAATCAATCTGATTTTGTTTCAATTTGTTCATATGTATTTCTGTGAGATATAAACAATTGAACAACTCTATGAGTAACACAATTAGATTCATTTGATTATCTTTCATGATTGGTTGATCATCATATTTGATCTAGAAGTGTTAGATGAATGTGATTAAGATAAAAGTGTTCATATGGCTAACTTCGGTTAACTATTGTTGAGCCAACTCAATATACATGTTTAGATACGGTTAACCATATCTAAATGAAGGTATATTTCATTTGTGTGTAACAAGCTAAGACCATCTAACAGTGAAGAGATATTTCTTTGGTTTTAAGCAAACTTAGCTTGAATCTTAAATTAGGATTTCATCTAACGGTGAATATTGAATGCTTTGTTACTAAGCTAACTTAGCTTTGATTGAAAGCAGACCCTAATTTGAAAGACTATATAAGGCAGAACTCTAGCAACTGGAAAACTTAGTCCTGACACTTTTCTGTGTCCTAGTTGTGACTAGAGTCGATTCTCCTTTAACCTAGGTTTTTCCAAAATAATTATAGGTTAATGACTTGATGACTTCATTTGGGATTCGTGAAGCCAGATCCAACTATTTTCACTGTAGTTACGTATTCTGATCTTACTTGTTCTAACGCATTGAGTACTAGTTTCTCTAAGATTTGCTCGAGATTTATCTCCGATAGGTAAGATATAAAAAGTAATCACAAAGCTCTTTGTCTCATTCTTTGTGATTCCACAATAACTTCTTCTACTACCATATAGTTAAGTTATTATGAGGTGATTGATAATTCTATACTGTTCTTCGGGAATATAAGACCAGATTATCAATTAGTTCTTGTTCACCTTGATTTATCAAAAGACGGAACAAAAATTTCATAGGTACTTCTGTGCGAGACAGATTTATCTATCAGGATAGACTTATTTGTGGGAGACAGATTTGTTTATAAGTCTTCGACTTTAGGTTGTAGCAACTCTTAGTTATATGTGAGATCAGCTAAGGGAATCAAGTGCGTAGAGTCCTGCTAGGATTCAGAGGCGTAAGGAACGCGACTGTACCTTAATCGGTGTGAGAATTGGTTAGGGCTCAACTACATTCCAGTCCGAAGTTACCTTGTAATAGGCTAGTGTCCGAAGCGGTTTAATACAGTGTGGTCTTCAAAACTGGACTAGGTCCCGGGGTTTTTCTGCATTTTCGGCTTCCTCGTTAACAAAACTTCTGGTGTCTGTGTTATTTTTGTTGATGGTGGTTTTTAGTTCAGGGTCAAAACTGTAAAATCCTATATTTAATGCATTATCACCCTGCAAGGGATAATGCCATTTGAAAAATGACGAGTGGAAAAACCCTCCTCGTTCATTGAGCAATTCAACATATATGAAATTCACTCAGAATGGTGCGCGTAGCAGCAATCCCAAAATATTCTGTGAATTCTTTCTTCTACTAGCATTGCCCATGAATGCATGACTCGCCTAGTATTTTCCCGTGTTGTGTTCCCAGCCGAACTTTCATTATTGACATGACATGACGATCAAATGTTCACTCTCAGCAGAGTAGCATGAATCTCCTGAAATGTCAACATTGAGATCCGCATGGAAGTACCAACATAGGCCACATCACCCTCTGACAAAGAGGATTTCGTATCGACACTCTTTGAGTTAGCTCGATCGAACACGCTTAAATTTCTTAAGGAAAATCTAGAATGTTAATTTCAGTCTAAGAAATGATCACGACCACACAATTTGGCCGTATGATTCAACAAGCATAGCCTACTCCTAGCAGAACTAGGAAATCACTGCAGTGACCACCGACGGGCCCATCAATGCCCTAATCAATCGAGTCCTATTTAATTAACTTCCAAACACTTCGAACGTCAACCCTAGAATGGGTGTTCGTGTTATTTGAAAGAAAGCTCAAACGAGCTAAGACAGTTAAAAAGGGTTTTAAACACATCATGACCGTCCAACTTTGCCAGCCTTGTTGGACAACTGAGATCTTCCCTGGAATGATCAAAGAGGCGCCAACATGCACATTGGCGGCCCAACTCTCCCCTTGCCCGATCGATTTTTCCGTGGAAAGCTTATAGGACGCTAAATCATTTGCTCGAACTCGAGCAAACGCGCTATTTCAAAACCCTAAATTTTGGGTTGCGGCAATATGCTACTGTCGCAAACCGATCACGTCCGTCCAACTTAGCCGGCCTAGTTAGACGGCTTGGGTTGCATCTCGAGCGATCAAAGAGGTGCCAACGTGTTCACTGTTGGCCCAACTCCTTCCTTGGTCGATCGACCTGTCCATGGCGAAACCATAGCGTATCAAATCACTTGCCCAAACTTGAGAAAACACGATTTTTTCAAAACCCTAATTTGGGTCGCGACTGTCGCAGATCGATCGTGCACGTCCAACTTAGCCGGCCTAGTTGGACGGATTGAATCGCATTTCGAGCAATCAAAGAGAGATACCGATGTGTTCACCATCGGCCCGAGCTCTCCCTTGGTCGATCGATCCGTTCCCAGCAAGACCAGAGAGCATTAAACCGCTCGCCCAAAGTAGCGTGAGCACACTGTTTTAAAAACCCTAAAATTGCTTTGCGGCAACACATTACTTCCGCAAAATGATCACAACCATCCATATTTGCCAACCAAATTGAGTGGCTTAGATCTAATTTTAGGTGGCCCAGGAGATGTCAGCATGCTCGCCGGTAACCCACCTTTGTACATGGTCGAACGAACGGTCAACGCTTCGAATCGCTCACCCAAAAGGGGTTGGTCGCGCAACCCCTAAACCCTAAGTTGCGTCAACAACATTATGAAACTGCCGCAAATCATCTTGTCTGTTCAACGTTGCTAGCCTAGTTGGATGGTGTAGATTTATTTCCAGAAAACCAACAAGGTAGCATCGTGGTCATCGGCCGCCCCTCCTCTACATGGAGTGATCGACCAGGTGATAACTCACCCATAGGGTCCTCAAACGATCACCCAAAGAGGGTCGGTCGTGCTGCTTTTAAAACGCTCAATCCGTGGATGATTCGATCGAGCTCAAAAACAGCGATGCTTCTAATACATCGATTACTTTCAGCTGCTTATTCGAAAGAGATGCTTTACATACATTGATTATAAGCAACGGCTTATAAAATCGGTTTTGCAAATAACTCATTATTTGTCCTAAAAACACTACGTGCTGATTTTAGCGGCAAGTCACATGACTTGAAACATTCACTCAAGACATCAAACATGTCACAAACTGGGGGATACATACTGGGGTATTGATCTGGCGGTTTACAGCGTGCGGCGTGCAACGCGCCCATTACAAGAAAGTGTCATGAAAGGCGGACAGTTAACGGTAACGAGAGTAGTGGGCGAACGTGTGGTCGGTCTTCCCTCATAACGAAAACACGATGATCACTACCTTCGGCACAAACCCACTTCTCCACTACTTTACTTTCTCCACTTCCTAAGAGATCAGGGTGCTCTCAATGACTTGTGTAAATAGGTTTTCAATCTATTTCAAAAAAGGAACAAGTAGCCAGAAAAGATTTTCTGATACACAAGTCATAAACAACCATAACTTCATAATTCAGCATTCTGATCTCAAACACCTTCTTCGCTTTCCTCCCTAATATCAACCCTTCTCCTTCACCTTGTGACCGAATTGAATCTGGAACGACCATTTCTTGGTTTAGGCCAGAGTCTTACAGATTGATCTCTCGAATCTAAAAGTACTCCCGCGCAGTGCATTTGTTTAGGGTTTGAATTCGTTTCTCATCAACACACCCAAATTTACCAAAAACAGTAGAATCAGTTTTTTTCCTCAAACAAATGGCGACCACAGTGAGAGATTAATCTCTCGGTTGCAAAATAAATCTTCAGTTTCATTTCAATTTTATCAAATTCAAGATGGTGGATCTTAGGTCTGGATCGGTGACAAATCCCGATGTTATTGGCGCTGACAACACCCCTGGTATCAACGTTTCTGCCAGCGACACCAATGTGCCACCTACCAACACGATCAACATATCTCGTGGCACTACATCCTCAACCACCAACACCAGCGGCGCAAGAAGCATTCCCTTAGGTGTGACACCTACAATCGCCAGAGCTGCTTCCGCCACCCTCAATGTTTCTTCGAGCGTAACGCCCCCAACTTTAAATAGAGATACTACCACTCCCCCATCAAGACGAGAGACTGGAGGAACCAGAGGAGGCCAACCCCCTATCACCATTTTTGATTTGATGGGAAGACAAGAAGTTCTCGCTAATGCCTATACATACATGGCTTCAACTCAGAAAGAGGTACTCTCTTTCCTCAAAACGCTAACAGAACGATTACCGCAAGAGTCATGTCAGCCCATGGAACCAATAAGGATTACCTTCAACGCTCTTGGCGCAAGCACTTCAATAGGGCGTGCATTCATATATGAGGAAGTTCGTGTTGCTCCTGAGCGCTCCAGAGAAAGGAATCAGTCATCCAATTTCGTCACCCGCGAAGATCTAGAACGACTTCTCCAAAATCGTGGCAAGGAAAACCCAGTGGACCTGCACCAACATCAACCTACGTATCCTCCTGATGTGCAAAGAGTTCCTCTCCCGAGAGGATACTCCTCCCCTCAGTTTTTCCTTTATGATGGTACTGGTAACGCTCGTGAACACATTTCTCGTTTTCTGGAATCTTTGGGAGAGCACGAATACAATCACGTCCTTCGCTTGAAAGAGTTCTCAAAGTCGCTTACTGGAAGAGTGTACACCTGGTACAACAACATCGCACCAAACAACATATCAAACTGGTGTGAGATGGTCACTGCTTTCTACAAAAAGTATTTCTCCGTGTCTGAGCAGATCACCTTCTCAGACTTGGGAAGAATGTTTCAACGAAACAACGAGCATCTAAATGATTAGGAAAAAAGATTCAGGATTCAAGAACTGGATTGTCACGATCCAAACGTGACTGAATAACTGTAACACCCCGTGTTTTTAGCATGGCACATGCTAAAAGATGCACCATTTTCTTGTGATGAAGCTTCATCCAAAGCTTCTGTTGCATTGGAAAAGGAAGATTGGCCCTTGGCCAATGCATTGACAATGTTCAGCCAACATGGCTGCACATCGGGTTGGCAGCGGACAACCCACATGGATGCACATCGGGTTGGAAGCGGACAACCAACATGGCTGGACATCGGGTTGGCAGTGGACAACCAACATGGCCGGGTACATGGCAACGACCATGAATAGTAAAAGTGGGGAGTTGATGAATGATTTTTCCTCCCCTAATCAATGTTGTAAAAATGTTAAGTTAACATATATAGGGAGGGGTACTTGGTTGAAGGTGCATATACGGACCATGCACCAAGCGAGATATCCTTAGAAATGTACAGCCATCACGGCTGGACATTGGAGTGGCCTATGGTCCAAATCGGGAAGTACAACCATCACGGCCCTTCACGGGACGTGGCTCAGTAAATGTTCAGCCGTCATGGCCGGACATTGAAACTGTCCTGTGAGCCAGAATTGAATGTACAGCCATTACGGACGTACATCGCAGTTGGCCAGAATGGTAAGGTGCAGCCATCATGGCCGGGGGAGTTGATGAATGATTTTTGCTCCCCCAATTTGAGTTCTAAAAATGTCAAATTAACATATATAGGGAGGGGTAGTTGGTTGATGGTGCATATGAGGACTATGCACCAAGTAAGCTTCATAGCTTAGCCGGAAGAGTATAAATGACGCCTAAGGATCATTTATAGTTGTGTATCCTCGCGAAGATGGAATTTGATGCTTAGGAATCCTTATGCCATATTGCGGACTAAACATGCATCACTTGGATGCATTTTGACGGAACATCCTATAAGGACTAGGCCATTACCTTTATTGCTTGGACACGGCCTCGCAAACGAGTTGGGTTAAGTTTTTGTCCCTTCGAGGATGAACTATGGTCTGTGCTTGATCCCTTTAGAGTATGGAAGGGTACGTAGGCAGCCGCAATGAGTTGCAGCATTGTCGGTCTAGCACTTTGTCGCTCATATCATCTAATTGTGAGATGATTGTGAAATTCTGGCCTCTCATATCATCTGGCTCGGTAGCTCGACACAAGAGATGATTGTGGCCAAACTTGATGAGGCAAGTTGCATTCCATTCACTGGATGCTCATACTTCCTATCAAGGCGTTCGACATAGGCTAAAAACCCGAGTGTCGTAATTTAGCTCAAGAGGAGTCCATTTTGATGGGAAACGGCCCAAAGATCAAAACATGTTGATTTATAGATCCACATGGTCACCAGAATTTAGCCAAATTCCATCGTTTAGGGCCTCAAAAGGTTGTTTTTGCCGTTTTAGTAAAGTTTTTGTTTTCTTAATAAACCCTTTGCGGATCAATGGTGAGTTGGAACGGTGTGGAAGCTAAGTTGGCTGCATCATGATCCACGAACATGCTTGCAAGGGCAAATGGACGTGCATTTGCCTAGCTTTGAGGCCCGTATCGTAGCTTCATCATGGCGCATCGGGGAAGTTACGGCCTGTGAGGCAACGCGCCAAAGGCGTAATTTTCTGTCCGTCACAACAAAAGTTGGTGGAGTCATGCATTAACGGTATGGTTCCCATATATCGTGCTTTACTAGAAAACTTACGTTTCCAGAAATTCTTTGAACTCCATGAGGCTGCTAAGCGGTCGGCTACGACGGCATCAACATTGTTGGAGAGAACTAGACCGTCCAGGGGTGAAGACGCACGCGAAACCAGAGGAAACATGCGCCTTATCAACAAGCAATACAACACTGGTCCCTCTGTAAGCGTGGTAGGTGAAGGAGGGAAAAGAAAAGATCCAGCAACGGAACAACAACCCAAACGCGCAGCGCCGACGCAGAAGACTCCATCCCAGAAAGCCGCGGCTAAGACTCCTGAAGCTGGAGATGCTGCTCCAGACTCCTGACCATCGCTCGTTTGAAGGATGTCGAGTTTGACAACGCGCTGATTGATGTAGCATCTGATTTCAATATTGTCACTGTCAAGGCCCTGAAAGCTGCAAAGATTTCGAAGCAGGAAGCTGTTCATTTCCCAACCATAATTAAAAATCCTGAAGGAGAGTCTAGAGACGCTTATGGGTACATTCACCTCAAAATCAAAATAGGAGACGCTATAACACGCGGTAAGTTTCATATTGTGAAAGATTACCCGAACTATGATATGATTCTGGGGCGCTCGTGGGTGCATAACAACAAAGCAAAGCTAGGGGTGTGTCCTTTGCCAGGGTCTATACCTGAAATGACAACAAGCCGTCAAACCCCGAAGATTATTTGTTGTCGTATCGACAACTTGCCAGTGTGACGCAGTTACCTGGAGAGAGACCATCAGCATACATTAGAAGATTTCGAACCAAAGTAAGTTTTATTGAACAACCTTTTTTGCAACCAGTCACTCCTCCTTCCGCTGAGTCTCGGGGACTCGCTCCAATCAACAACCCAGCCGTCACTAGGAGATGTGAATGAGATGCTGGTCCTTTCAAACGCTTTGTTAAAAGTTTAGAAGTTGTCTCGGTCAAAGACGGCGAGCCCAAGGATCGGGTGGTTATACAACACCCAAACCTGTTTCAAATTGGAGATTTGGTAATGAAGGGGACCGCGTTTCAAGTTGGAGATGTGACAGTGAAGGTGACTGCTCAGTCTGATTCGCCTACAAAAAGGGGAGATAAGCCATACCTGGTGGCAGATGTTATCTTAGGCGGGTACTGCAAGCTCATCAATGCCGACAAACTGGAGGGCGTGTCAATCCACTCACGATGGATCAAACCTTTCAATACCTAAAACGCTGTGCTACCTTTTCCTCCAGCGTTCTCTTTAGTATTTCCTCCAGCAATTTCCTCTTTCATGCAATATTTGTAATTCCTCCAAAATGATTGCATTGCTTGCATTCATAATTAAGGTTTCAATGTGTCAGTTAATCAAAGTATTATTTCCTTTTAATCTCTTTACTCCTGAATCATGACACAAAGTCTTGAACAAGCCTGAAACCCTCACCAGTACCCATCAGTTCAAACCAGAAAGAAACATCTCATATCTTTCGAGAAACATTAAAAGAGTACACGCAGAAAGAAAAGAGGCAAAATATTTATATAATTATTAGGGCAAGTGTACTATGAAGAGCGGTTCACTCCAACAAAAAATCGCTTCTCCATCATCACGTGATTAGGAGGATTGCAGCACAGGGCAGACATGTTCGTGGTCAATCTATGATTTCCATTATTTTATCCCCTTTGTTGTTCTTAGGGTTACATGCAATTATCATGAAGACAGTGCACAGTCACGCATCATCACTTATGAATGTCGCATTCTCTTTGAATGAGCAACGGAATGAAGAGATTCTATTATAACCCTACTGGAGAGCGTCACAGTTGGGGTCTCAAGATAACGTGAATAAAAGACCACTGTTTAAATAAACCCGAACTTAGTCACCGCTGAGTATAAAAATAAATGCCTACAAACTATGAAGGAGCTTTCATCTGCAAAAAAAAAGGAGATAGAGGATAACAGAAAGAAAGTATAATCATCAGTGTCTTCACCGGAGCCATCATTGGAAACTGCTTCAACAACTTCATCACAAGCCACTGCATCCTCTCTGGAGTCTGCCTCGACTTCCCTTTCTGATGCCGTTTCAACGCCTCCCTCAACAGTTGCTTCAATATTCCCTCCAAGAGACGCGCAGACATCATCCTTCGAAGTTGTTTCAACATCTTCTCCAGATGCCGCTACTATGATCTCCTCAGAAGCCACTTCAATATTCCCTCCGACGGTTGCTTCAATACCCTTCACAGAAGCTACTTCAACCTCTCCCTCAGGAACTGCCCTAACATCCTTCTGAGGATACTCCGGTTCGTCCATGTCAGAATCGAGGATGATGATTCCGTTACGGACAGGGTAATCATGCTTGTTTTCACTAGAAGTCCGCCCATGCTCGATTCTTTGCCACTTTAGACGAGCTGCAAGCCTTTTAGCTCTCGCGCTCGGCGGCTGAGACGCTTCGTCGCGCCTCCATTCTTCCTCCATACCGACTGAAGCTAAGAAAGCCTGAACACGCTCCCGAACGAGACGTATGTGCAGAAGAGACATACCCTGTATGGCACGACCAGCTTCATGAAACGGAGGATCTATTTTGGCCATCACCTCCTCGAACGCATTAGCCTCGGGTTTCATGACTTCAAATCTTTTTTCTGGAGAAATAAAGGAGTAATCTGAAAAAGCGGGGGTCTAACAACCCCACCCAATATTTCGCTTAGCAATCTGTATGGACTAACTCCGAAATACTTTGCTAGAGAATCAACTAGACAGTCAGTCTCAATCTAGATTAAAGTATCTCAAAGAGTCAATATCTCTCATTTGTTTTGATTTACTCAAGCTAAAACAATAGCGAGTCTTTAATCAAACACAAGGAATAACTTGGATGGTACCAAAGACCAATATCCAAGAATCAATCAATATCAATCAACAACCAAAGGTTGTATTTCCAATTGATGATCTAAACGCACAACCTGTATTATTTCAATTATATAAAATATAATGCGGAAAAGAAATAACACAGACACCATAAGTTTTGTTAACGAGGAAACCGCAAATGCAGAAAAACCCCGGGACCTAGTCCAGATTGAATACACACTGTATTAAGCCGCTACAGACACTAGCTTACTACAACATAACTTCGGACTGGACTATAGTTGAACCCCAATCAGTCTCCCACCGATCCAAGGTACAGTTGTACTCCTACACCTCTGATCCCAGCAGGACACCGCGCACTTGATTCCCTTAGCTGATCTCACCCACAACTAAAAGTTGCTGCAACCCAAAATCGCAGACTTGATAATAAACAAATCTGTCTCACAAAGAAAATTCTATCAAAGGATAAATCTGTCTCCCACTGAAAAACCCTAGGTTTTGTTCCGTCTTAAGATCTAAAATCAAGGTGAACAGGAACCAATTGATAATCTGGTCTTATATTTCCGAATAACAGCCTAGATTAATCAATCACCTCTCAACAATCCTTCTTGACTATACAAGCGGTTTGTCGAGGAATCACAAATAGTGAGACGAAGATGTTTGTGACTTCTTTATCTTTCATACGGAGAACTCTCACGATCTCAAGCCAATCAAAGGTTGTACTCATACGATAGCAGATGCAAGATCAGATCACACAACTACGATAAAAGTAGTAACGGTATCGCTTCACAATCCCAATGAAGTCTTTAAGTCGTTAACCTGGTTTTAGAGAAGAAAACCAAAGGTTAAAGGAGAATCGACTCTAGCGATCAGGGTTTTTTGCCTTCAAGTCGATTCTCCTTTAACCTTTGGTTTTCTTCTCTAAAACCAGGTTAACGACTTAAAGACTTCATTGGGATTGTGAAGCCAGACCGGTACTACTTTTATCGTAGTTGTGTGATCTGATCTTGCATCTTCTATCATACGAGTACAATCTATTGATTGGCTTGAGATCGTGAGAGTTCTCCGATAGGCAAGATAAAGAAGTCACAAACATCTTCGTCTCACTGTTTCTGATTCCTCGACAAACCGCTTGTGTAGTCAGAAGGATTGTTGAGAGATGATTGATTAATCTAGGATGTTTTTCGGGAATATAAGACCGGATTATCAATTGGTTCCTGTTCACATTGATTTTATATCTTAATACGAAACAAAAACCTAGGGTTTTTCTGTGGGAGACAGATTTATCCTTTGATAGACTTTTCTGTGTGAGACAGATTTGTTTATTATCAAGTCTGCGATTTTGGGTTACAACAACTCTTAGTTGTGGGTGAGATCAGCTAAGGGAATCAAGTGCGCAGTATCCTGCTGGGATCAGAGGCGTAGGAGTAGAACTGTACCTTGGATCAGCGAGAGACTGGTTGGGGTTCAACTATAGTCCAGTCCGAAGTTAGATTGTAGTAGGCTAGTGTCTGTAGCGGCTTAATACAATGTGTATTCAATCTGGACTAGGTCCCGGGGTTTTCTGCATTTGCGGTTTCCTCGTTAACAAAACTTCTGGTGTCTGTGTTATTTATTTTCCGCATTATATTTTATATAATTTAAATAATACAGGTTGTGTGTTAAATATCATCAATTGGAAATCCAACCTTTGGTTTTTGATTGATATTGATTGATCCTTGGACATTGGTCTTTGGTACCGTCCAAGTTATCTCTCTTTGATAAAGACTCGCAGATTTCCATTTGCTTGAGTAAAGATCAAATCGAGAGATTGAGATATAAACTCTTTGATATATCTTTCTATTGATTGAGTCTAACTGTCTAGTTGATTCTCATAAAAAGTATATTGGAGTTTATCCATACAGATTGCTAAGCGAAATATTGGGTGGTGTTGCTAGACCTCCCGCTTTTTCAATTGGTATCAGAGCAGGCAAACACGTTAAAGACCTTATAAGTCTGTGTTTGTGGCAATCTGAGTCTGTGGATAGAATCTCATACGCATACCAAAAATGCCTCCTAAAGCTGTCAACTCTGTCAAGTGTCTCGGAAATACCTCAAAGGGTCACTCCTTAGATGATTCTTCCGAATCCCGAGGTAAGAAGATTGTTCCATCCCGTGTTGGTCATTCTTCCTCGAATGAGACATTGGACATAATGGCAAAGGCTGAAAAGGAGCTCACCAGAATTTCAAAAAATTCTACAGAGTTTGTTGATCTCAAGGATCATGTACAGCTCATTGATGAATTTGAAAAGTTTATTGATCGTGAACAGGTACTCTATAACATTATAGGATCATTCTCTAAGGAAATTGAGAAACTTGTTCAAGAAAACAATATACAGCGTGAAAAGATTTGTGATCTTGAAAAGCTGGTTAAAGAAGGCTCAATTAGAGAAAAATATTTGATCAAGACGCATTCATCTGATCTTGACAGACTTCGTGTTGAGAAAAAGAAACCTGAAGCATCACTTGTCATAGCCCATGGACAGTGCAGTTCCTTGGAAAAGGAAAACTCTGTTTTAAAGAAAAATTCTTCTGCACAAAGTAATTCTCATGAGTTACCGTACAAAATAAAATTTTCTCCAGATGAAGATTGTGTCAAGAAAAGTTTTCATAACTTACAATCTTCTCCGGTGGCTGTGAAGTTTAAACAAGTACCAGTTAGTGCTTCTCCTCCACGAATATGTACCTTCTGTGGAAAAGGAAATCACTATGCTATCCATTGTTTTACCAGAAAGAAACGTGTTTCTGAACTTCACAAATTGGTTCTTTCTACTGTCAATGGAGTAAATAGTCGGACGACTGCTACAGTGAAGGTCCCTTTCACAGGAAACCAGGCATATTATAAAAATGATCTCTCTCCTAGAAATCATTACAGGACATTTATACACTCTCGGGCTACCAATGAAAGCATGTCCCGTGCTTATAAGAACAAATCTGGTAAATCTAAGTCTAGTGTGTGGAGACCAACTTCGGGAAATCCCCTAGAACCTATTTCTAGAGGTCCTAGACTTTGTTATCAGAAAGATTTCTCACCAGTGATTCCCAGAAGGACTGCAAGACGCACCCTTTTCCCTTGAAGCTGCAGTGAAAGGAAAAGAAATGCTGAGATAAGATATCCTGGGGGAAATTACAGCTACTCTCTCAGAACCTATGGTGATATTATGTCTCCGTCTGCTACCTAACAACAAAATGTTCTATTCTTGTGTCTAACTTGAGAGATACAAGGATAAGGATTTGAGATATGCTCAAGTATTGTGCTATTTTTCTCTAGCTTGTATATATTTTGATGTAATGCTCTTCTCTAGTTTCCTTTTCTTTTGTCACTATGACCTTTTGGGATGGAGAATCTTTGAAAGCTGCACAGCGTGCAATATTTTCTCTTAGGGCCATTTGTCTTTTGGTCGGCCCACGAACCAGCTTATTGATGGACATGCGAAAATCCTTGGTACTCAGAATATCTTGATCAGAAATCAGAAGAAAGTTATCCTTGATTGTGCAAAGGCTCGTCATTATGCTCGCACTGTTGATCAGAAAGTTAATGTTCTGACTTATGAACATGGTGTGTCTACAGACAACAGGATCAAGGATATCATTGACTCATACTGTGATGGACCATTTCAGAGGTATGAAATTATCAAGGAAAACTGAGGATATTTTCAGATACCTAGTGTATATTTTTTTGAGTTGGAAGAATAACTAGTGCTTTGAATAGCGAAGATTGTGACTACACATAACTATTTTTGTTTTCATCTTCTTATGTTTATTTTTTAGGTTTATTGGTTTTTAAATTCTAAAAATATTTGGAGGATGATATTATTGCAGTATTAATCTGTTTTGAAGTGTTGCAATATTTTTATGGGATATGTATTGTTTGCGTCCGTGAACTTGAAGGTCCCATATTGTGTCAAAAGTAAAGTCGTTCATAAATTGATATTCGTATTGATGAAAGGACGAATGGACTTTTGACAATTACAAAAGTTATGCCTATGCAGTCATTTATTTGTTGGAAAATATGATGAAATCTTTTGTTTGACAAGGATAAAGTCTATTATGTCGTGATGCAAATAGTGATGGAAAATAGAATAGATCCTTGTATGTTATCCACGGTATTGGTCTTCATTGATCCATTTTTTTATGTTTTACCATGAAGGCTCCATTGTGTATCTTATGTTGAGAACCTTACAACTATGTCGATTAATATTGGCCTTGTTGGTTGTTCCATGAGATGCTATATGTTGAGCATTTTTGAACTAAAATAATCATCTTGATTGGTTATTTAGTTATTTGCTCCGAAAGTCTTCTTTTGTCGAGCAAAATCTTTTGGCAATTAAATTGATTGCTTCGGTGATTAGTTTGGTTGTGTATTCCAATTAGATTAATTATAGGTTCTCTTGTAATTAATCTAGTTGAGTTTTTCATATATTCCACAAGTTCTTGTGTTGATTATATGGACAGCTATACTAATCATGTTCTATTGGTTGATGTAGTCGTATATTCCGTAAGGTTTTCCTTATGTTGAGTATTTCAACGATTAAGGTAGTCATCTCTGTGTGGTTATCTTAGTCGTAGCTCCGTAAGTTTACTTATGTTGAGCACAATCAATTAAATTGATCACTTTTGTGGTTTGATTTAGTTGCGTATTCCGATTAAATTAATCATGGGTTTACTTGTGATTAAGTTGGTTGAGTTTTGGATATAGAAAACCATTTCCATGGTTTTCGGTGTCCAATTAAAAAATCCTTATTTTATTTCGAAATTAAGGTCGCTCTTGTTGTTCTTTCGGGAATGACATCAAATGGGGGAGAGTTCTTTTGAACTTGTGCTTAATGGTAATATCTTGCGGGGTGTGCGGCTGTGGAATTTTATAAGGTTTATCTTGTATCTTAAAACTCCTTGATGAATGCATTTAGCTTCGGCTTTATGATTGCATCTAAATTAAGTTGGTATGTATTTTTTCTTTTAGTCTATGAAATGTCTCTTGGGGAAATTTCATTATGATCCCGTTCTTTTACCTTTGCCAATTTTATTGACAAAAAGGGGGAGAAATAATGTAGTTCACACTACAAATACATATGGTTTTCGGATCATTGTGTAAGGGGGAGTGGTTTCCATGATCGAGATGGAGTATTGTCTAAGGGGGAGTGATACATATCACCATAGTATTGTTGTTAAAGTCGTGATGCAATTGGACTTTGATGTTACATAATGATACTATGACACTGTATAATAATGATCGAGAATCTCGATTTCTCTCATTGTTATAGCTACGGATCTTCAACAACGGTGATGCTAAACTTACAACCTTTGGGATCATTGGAGTACTTGGAAGGACGAATATTTCAAGGAACGCTGAATATTAGACTATGGAATAGGAGCCACTAAAGTTTAGCTTTTTTGTATTCCATATATATTAATAGTTTTCTCACTAAAATTGACAAAGGGGGAATTGTTAGAGCATACCTCGGTCGACCTCGCATGCGTTGCTATATCAAGCATGTTTGTCAATGTTAGTGATCAAAACTATGAGTCTTGATTTCTAGTCTATTTTAGCTAAGTCTCGGACTAGGATAGAAAAGTGTAGTTGAGCTCAAGGACTTCATGGCGATTCATCATACAACGACGACGATCTATTCAAGGAACCGTGGAACTTCATCAACAAAAAGGTATGTGGAGACTTGAACTTATCTATCACTCAAAAGTCTATCTATTCTATCTCCTACTTCTTATGAGACAAAAATTCGTATGCTATATAGACTGGACCATACACATTTGACATTTCGTGTAGTTGAAGGAAATCCTACACTACACCCCTCATATGGTTTCATTAATACTCAACTCATTTTTAGGTTTTCAATCTTAATTTTATTGATGAATCTTTGAATATTCTTACAAGAAAAGATAAAGGAATCAAGAATAACCTCTTCTCTAGACTTTCTCTCTCCTATTTACTTATTTCTTACTCAAAAAAGATCTCTCTTCTCTTCTCAGTTGAACGACTATTTATAGGGAAATACATAGTGGATGACAGCTAATTTGTCCTTTATTTTCGGATACAGCTTGCGATATTCTCGCAACCTTACAAATGTTAATCTCGCAAACTCTCTTATTTTCGCAGGATCATCATTTCTTTCTCATGATTTTAGCTGATGCCGTTTATTACATCATTTCTAAAATTGTTCTACGACGCTGTTGTGTTGTTGATAATTTCGCTAAGATATTATTGTTGCGAGATTCCGATCCTACATCTTGCCTCTTCTCATATCTTCTCTGCAAAGTAGAGAATGATGTGAGAAATGCCGCAGCTGTTCATCTCTTGATATTCAGCATTTATCACACGTATTCTTTCTTCCATCTGTTTCTTGACACGTCTTCTGTAACCGCTGCTTTTCAACCGCTCATGTATTTTCGTCTTAAATGGTGTTTATTTCTTCGAGTAAAAATCTTCTTTATATATTCTTCTTATTCTTCTTTTCACTTTTTTTTGCTTTCTCTTCTCTTTTTATTCTCTCATCTCTGCAACTCTATTGTTCTTCCTTAAATTCCGCTATTGTAATCCTTCCTTCTTCAATCTTCTTACTTTTTATTCATTCCCATACTCTATATTCAAATATGCCTCCAAGTGGCCATAAACATGAGAAAAACTTAAAAGACATCCAAAAAGATCTTGCAGAGATAGGTTTCACACTTTCTACCATTCCTGGTGAAAGTGCCAAGTCAATTCTTTCTATCAAACTTTTTTCTGATCAATATTGTGATGATCAATCAATCATAATTTCGCTAGGTCAAATTCTCGCAGGTATCCCCATTCCTCTTGACGACCCAGATATTCCTCTGTTCTATGAAATTCTCGCTCATTCGGGATTTTCGCGAGCTATCTTCCAATTGATTGGGGATTGCATCCGTCTGATGCTAGAGTTCGCTAACCGTGGTGCTGGTAAAGGATATCTGTACTCCAAAGAACTTAGGGATCCTAAATTTGCAGACTTAGAAATAATTGCTGAGAAATATACAGTAGCGAGCTTCTTTGAAAATTATGAATTGATCTCCATGAAGAAAGAGAATACTCGCTGGGGTATTCGTTTGAAAAGGAAATATAACATTGATGAAGCGAAAATACTTATCCAAGATATTGATTGGCATTATGGTAAGAACACAACTCCTCGCCAATCCAAAGATGATAAATGGTGTGTTTTTCCCTTGATGCTAAGAGGGCCTTATATTGCTGGATCAAATATTCTTCCTGAGAATCTCGCTACCTATCAACCTTGGGTATTCTCTTGGCCCGAGAAGGAGAAAGAGGTATGTTTCTTCCAGTTTTGCTACATTTCTTTATTTGTCTTTATTCTTTTGTTCGCTGACCCTTGCGATATTCTACAGATCCAAAAACTGAAAGATAGTTATAACAGGACTGGGAGGGCTAGTACCTTGTTAGCTCTTCGCTCATATACAGATGAGGTAAGAAATTTTTCTCTTATGATTTTAAACAGTATACTATTGCTTCCCTTTCTTATTTCTATCTGTGTGTGAAGATTATTGCTGAAATATAAGAATCTTCCGATGTTGCGAAGACTGGTGATAAAAGCAAAGGTGCTCTTCGCAGAGAAAAATCAACTGCTCCTCATTCAAAGAAAAAGAAAGTCCGTTCTTCTTCTCCTTCAAATATTCCTTCTAATGAAAATTCCGAAAGTGACAAGGATGATGAGGACAATGATGACCTTACCGCAAGTGAAGATTTTCCACCTGAATCTTCTATGGCTAAGCTCTCTGGCCTCTTTTCTGATTCTCTGCAAGGAATGAGAGATAGCCAATTCGCTAATACCTGCAAAGCTCTCGCTACAATTTGCGATGTCCCTTTGCTGTATGGTGATAGTTCTCTTCGTGGAGTTTCTAGTGACTCCCGACTTCTTGCATTCTCTTAATAGTCTGGTATACTTTCATCCTTTTACTTCTTCATTGTCATAGCTCAAAATTTCTTTCTATATTAATACTTTTTATATTTTCTCGCAGGATGGAAAAGCTTCTTTTGTTGTTGCCTCAGATCTAGAGAGGAGACGCGAAAATCTTGAAAAGAAGAATCTTCAATTTCGCACAAAGAATGAAGAATTGGAAGCTGAAGTCAAGTGTCTTCGCGAGAAAAACAGACAGCTAGAAATTGATTCTTCTTCATATAAGAACAAAATCTCTAGTCTTCAGCAAGCTAATAATCATCTTTATGGTATGTTACTTTTCTCCTTTCCCTTCATTCATTCATCCTGTTGTTTTATCTTATTTAAATGATCCTTTTTGCAGACATTTATGGTCTTTCTGATGAAGCTACCCTTCTTCGTTCATTTCCTAATGCCTTGGATAATGATACCCTTCTTGAGCGTCTTAATAATTCTTAAATAGTTTCTCAAATGATAGAATTTCATCTCTTTCTCTGAATGAACTTAGATCTAAATTTCGCCTCTTAGAAATTGACCATAGATCTAGTTTAGGCTTAGCCAACCGATTTAAGCGTCTCCTTCTTATTCTAAAGAGAAAATCAATGAGTTAAACCAAAATTAGCGGTCTCATAGATGATAAGGATCGTCTCTGATCAAGGTGCTAAGGCTTTGGCGAAATTCCAAGAGACTCTCTTGAAGTTCAACTTGAACGAGATGAAGCTAACCGCAAGAACATCGAGCTCTGCGAAAGGAAAACCAAATTCGTTCTCGTCTTCTTATAAGTAATGAGGATGAATTTTTTGGGCTGCGAAAATCTTAGATGATGCCAGAAAAGATTTAGGTGTAAATGTTAGTCTCCAAGTTGAGCATACAGCCTTGATTAGAGATATGATTTCTGACAGAGAAGGTTATAACTGCTCTTCTTTACTAATCTTTTGCTTCTTATGAATTTTCATCAAGTTAATAATTGATTGTCTTTTGCTCGCAGATTCTGAAAGTAGATATCGTGAAAATTGAGGAACTCGAAGCTGAAAAGGAGGAACTCGCAAAGAATCTTTCTTCTCGCAACGACAAGTATTCTAGATTAAAGAATCAAATC
This sequence comes from Papaver somniferum, assembly GCF_003573695.1. Taxonomy (NCBI): domain Eukaryota; kingdom Viridiplantae; phylum Streptophyta; class Magnoliopsida; order Ranunculales; family Papaveraceae; genus Papaver; species Papaver somniferum. The sequence continues at coordinate 51,556,871 of NC_039367.1, forward strand.
AAGATCACTGTTGCGAATTTTAAGAATGATGCTATGCATTTTCGCAATCAAACTATCCAAATGGTTTGTGACGACATAGTATCCCTCATTCTGATTATCCTTGTCTCTTGGAAGAGATCCCACAGAATACTCCCAGTCTGATTATTTCTGATAGCGAAGCTGATGATGAAGAATCTGATGGTGATGAAGGTTCTGATGGTGATGAAGATTCTGACGCAGACGAAGAAGGGAACAAGTCTGATGAAGATATGAAGGATCAACTAAGAAGTAGTCTTTGTTTCTTTCTTTTCTCTGTAATACTTGTACATTTATTCCTTCTTTCTGTATATTTGTTTTCTTTCATTTTGACCTGCATTCATTAAAACAATTCTTCCTTGCAATACAGTTAATCAATATAATCATTAATTTTTGAATTTTGTGTAAATCTATCATATGGAGACAAATAACATTTTCTAATTTCATTCATTCCCATACTTGCCTCTGTTATTTGTATCCAAATGAGAGATTTTATAAATTTTCTTATTTTTGCCTCAATTTCGCAGTTAATTATGTATAATTTCGCAATCTTATGCGAAGTGAATTTTGATTCTTTTCAAAATCTCATTCCTTGTGGTCTTATTTTTCCTTCCTAATTAAAGGTCTTATTATGCCACCTCTTGTCATTGCGACAAAATCGCAGGACGTCCTTGCACTTTCATGCAAAAACCCATTGATCTTGCCTTAACTTTTTCTTTTGTATTGTGGCCTCTTCAGGAATGTTGCGACAATATGACAGGCCTAAATATTCTTGCGAAAATAAAGCCCCATGACATTGCCGTCTTGCGACGAAATCGCAGGACGTCTTCGCACTTTCATGCGAAAACCCATTGATCTCGTCTTATCTTTTTCTTTTGTATTATTGCCTCTTCAGGATTGTTGCACAAATATGACAAGCCTTAATACCCTTGCGAATAAAAAGCCTCATGACATTTGCGTCTTAAGACACTTATCAGCTCCCTAATGGAGGGTGCCGCCCTTATCTCCCCCTGGTTGCCCCTTCAAGGAGGCGTACTTCTACCATACAAGGTTAGCTCCTCCCATCCAGTCTTAACAACAACCAGTTGTTTTCGCAGCCTCTTATCCCTTTTACCTATAGGGCTTATGGTTACGAGACTGCACCCTAAGTGGGGTTTTCTTCAGGCCGAGTGCAGTATAAGCCAAGACTTGTCAAGAATGGCAAGTACGCTTCAAACGTCCCTGGCACTCTTGACTCAACCGTGTACCTCGGCGCCTTGATCAGATCTGCACTCCTTGGGAGAGTCCTTATTACCTTAGTCGCCCAACCTAAGTCATATGCTTAAGCTGAGAATCCAAGGTGCCTCTCCCGGATGGGCTTTATTGACCCCAAATCTCCATGACTCAGGTTCCGGTGGCGGTGTAGCCTTTCCCTGAGCCATGCAACAGGTACCCCCTTATATGACGTACTTTAGGTCTTACATTTGCCTCTTGCGAAATTGTATTCGCGAACTAGGGTGTACGCCATAAAGGTTCGCCCCTTTCTCTTTTGTCATTTTTCTCTGATTGTCTTCTGTAAAATTCATTATCTCTGCGAGAGTCTCGCACATCATCATATTGTATTTGCATTTCGCAATCTCAATTTTGTCATTCAATAAAATGTATTTTGAGAATTTTACTTATTGCGAGAGTGTCGCAACAACTTAATCATTCATACATTTCTTGTTTTTATTACCTTTGCCATCCTCTGCTTCTTTATTATTTTCTGCTACTACTGCTTCCTTGGTAGTGGTATGTTCATCATTTTTATTCTGAGCTAGCATTAGTTTCGCAACATCTCTTCTTCTTTTCTTTCGATTGCATCCACCATCAACCTCTCACTTCTTTGTGTCTCTTTGATTTTGTGTCGCCAATTTTCCTTCTTGTTTGCTCTTCCTTCGCAAGATTCTATCTCAGTTTCGTAACACCTCTTTCCTTCAACCCAATCTCCCTTTATGATTCCTACACCGCTGGGGTGAGGGAATTTGATGCACTGGTGGAAAGTTGAAGCTACACCTAGAATCCCATGTAGCCAAGGTCGACCAATTAATGCATTGTAGGGTGATTCTACATCAACGACACAAATAATTTCAGAAGATATTCCCTTCAATGGAATTCGCATAGTAACCTCCCCTTTAGGCTTGTTAGCAGTACCATTAAAACCATATATCTTATATGTTGATGGTATAAGATCATCATCTCTTCCTCCCATAGTTTTATAAGTATGATAAAATAAGATGTTCACAGAGCTTCCAGTATCGATTAGAATTCTATTAATTGCCCATGAATCTTCAGCTTCATCATCCTCATCTTCTTTCGGTTTTGGATTAATTTCTAATTTTACTACCAATGGATTATCATGCACCTCTTCACCTTCGGGATTTCTTCTGCGGTAAAAGAAATGATCTGTTTCTGCCATTCCTCTAGTGGCGAGATTTTCGCAATATTCATAATTTCTCTTCCATCATTATCTCTTGCGAACACTCTACTCAAAACATTGTCATGAAAATCTTCAATTGTCTTGTATGAATGTACGATAGAGTGACAGAATAGATTCTTTGCTTTTGCACCAACTTCTATGAAGAATGTTTCCTTCTTTTTCATCGTGTTTACTTTGTGATGCTCTGGTGGTGGTGGCAATGGTTGAGATTGTGGGTGCCCTACCAAAAAGTGGTTTAGTTTTCCTTGATCTATCATTCTCAGAATAATTCTTTTTACATTTCTGCAATCATTTGTTGTATGTCCATGAAAATGATGATAAGAACAAAACTCATGGCTTCTGTGGTTTGGAGGTGGTTCCGTTCCCATGTTCCATGGTGTTGGTATATTCTCCATCAAAATTATAGCTTCCCATATTTTCTCCACACTTGCATTTAGAGGTGGCATCTTGATTTCTTCCCATACTACCTTGTGACCTCCTTGTCCTCTATTATAGTTTTGTCTTTGACCTCCATAAGTTTCTTGTGGTTGATCGAGTCTTTGAATCTTGTTATTTCCACCACGATTGTAGAAATTTCTTTCTCTTTCATACTCCTCTTGATCTCGGCTTCCCATAGCCACCAGTTTCTGTTGATTGTTACCCGTCACCTTCTCTTGTTGTACTTGCGAAGTATTCGCTACTGTGTTTATTAGCTTGGGTAATAAGCTTGCATTCGCTGTTTGTGAGCTGGTGTTCGCAACTGGATATGATTCCATTTCATTTTGCCTTTCCTCTAGAGCAATGTATTCTTCTTGAAGTTCTCGCAATTCAGTCATTGTGATCGTATTCTTGACTCTGAAAATTTGGACATACAATAGGTTTGTTGCAAACATAGCATTGATAAATGATAATAAGATATCTCTCATCTACACGGCCAGCCATTTCGCTACACATAGTTCTCCATCTTTTAGTCAGGTGCTTCAAACTTTCGCCAATCCTCTGTTTTAATCCAAACACTTTCTATACCAGGTCGCGAAGAATTATTACTTATATATGCCCCTAGGAATGTAGTCTGCAAATGATTGAAGGATGTTATTGTATTCTTTGGTAGACCTTCGAACCATTTTAACGCCTCCCTGTTAAGCTGGATGCGAAATACTTGCATAATACACATCATGATTTTCCCATTGCAACATGCACCTCACGTAGGCTTTAATGTGTTGAATTGCACAAGTTGTTCCATCAAAAATGCTGGTTAATGCGGGAAATTGCATTTCGGTGGTATTCCTCCTAATTGTACTTCCCTTGTAAATGGAGTTTTCGCAGCTTCTTCTATAGCTTCATCCAATTGTCTTCTGCCTACTTCTCCTCTATTATTTAGCATTCCTCTCATTTCTTCTAATTCTTTCAAGATTTGTTTATTTACACCTGAATTTTGATCCATTGGTCTTTTTAATTTCGCCTCTTTCTTCTGCGTTCATGTCTTTCTTCTCTCGCGAAATTTTGCATTTCTTCTTCATTATCCTCTCGTCTTCTTCTGCGAGTTTCTTCTTCATCTCTATCTTGAATTCGCAATGATTATGTCTTCATTTTCCCCTTCATGATTTTGTTCATTTCTTATTAATTCCATTCGCTGCTTTCAGCCATCCTCTTATTATCGTACTCTTCATTGATATTACCGTTATTCCGGTTTTGTACGCCTTCTTTCTCGATTGTCGTGATTTTTCTGGTGAATTGTCTCTTGAAGCTCTTGTTCTTCCATTTCCACTCTCAATATTTCACGTTCGTAAATTAAACGTGCTTGTTCAGCATAATGTCTTTCAATTTCTTCTTCAATCGTCTGTTGATTTCTTTGAGTTTCTCTTTCATGTAAAATTCTTCTTTCTTCCTCTCGATTTCCTTCGCCCTCTTGGTCATTTCGTCCCTGACGTTGTCCGTTCTCTTGATTTCTACCATTTTTCCCATCATCAAAAGTTTCATTTTGTGGAACATAACGATCATCAGCTCTTTCTCTATTTTCGCGATATTCTTCATTAGGATTTGATATTTCTTCTTGAATATTGTTTCCAGCATTAATTGTGGGTGAGTTAAGCCTCATTTCTCTTCTAGTCGATCTTAAATATGATTTTGTAATACTTCTCGATCTTCTACTCTGTAGTCTTATATTTTCCATCCTCAATTCGTGATTTTGCCTTGTTAGATTTGCTCGTTCTTCTGCCTCAACTTTTCTTTCTTCATGTATTCTTCGTATCAACATTTATAACGCTCCAATTTCCTTATCTCCATGAATTATTCCTTCGTCTGCTTCTTGATTTCTCTCTACCTGTCTATGGTTTCTGGTTTGTTGCTCTTATTCTACTTCTTCTGCCGAATTTGATCGCCAAGTGTGTATAGTCACTCTATCATAATATGTATTCCTCCCTTGTACTAGTGTTTGTTGAATTGGTGGTTGAATTTGATTTTCTCTATTACCTCTCATTCTAGTAGATTCTCCCATTTCACTTCTTTCTCTCTCAGCAATTATCTTGCTTCTTCTAACAGTAGTCGGTTGTTCGGATGTATTTCTTCTTCTAGCCATTTCTTCAATGTTAACAAATTGCAAGAAATTATGTAAAATTCTTAATCAATCACTTTAAATCTTCACAAATCTCAATATTTATCTTCAATTTTTTCTAGAATAATCTTCAATATGTCCCCTGTTTCTAGCGTCATTATGTAGTTGCAGGAAATCCTACACTACACCCCTCATATGATTTCATTAATACTCAACTCATTTTTAGGTTTTCAATCTTAATTTTATTTATGAATCTTTGAATATTCTTACAAGAAAAGATAAAGTAATCAAGAATAACCTTTGCTCTAGACTTTCTCTCTCCTATTTACTTATTTCTTACTCAAAAAAGATCTCTCTTCTCTTCTCAGTTGAACGACTATTTATAGGGAAATACATAGTGGATGACAGCTAATCTGTCTTTTATTTTCAGATACGGCTTGCGATATTCTCGCAACCTTACAAATGTTAATCTCGCAAACTCTCTTATTTTCGCAGGATCATCATATCTTTCTCATGATTTTAGCTGATGTCGTTTATTACATCATTTCTAAAATTGTTCTGCGACGCTGTTGTGTTGTTGATAATTTCGCTAAGATATTATTGTTGCGAGATTCCGATCCTACATTTCGAGCTGAGTATTCACTACTTATCTTTTTCTCGAAATCGTGTGTTGGTAAAGCGTTTCGCTCTGATCAAGTTTATCTTCACCTAGTGACGAAAGTCATGAAAAGTTTCAATTACTTTGAGAATTGCTCTGACGTGAAACGGTCTGTGAATAACGACTATATAACGTCCTAGGAGAATGTCTCAATGATTGGAATGAGAGTTTAGATTACATAACCATGTATTCCTTAATCCGAAGTTTTCGAACTTTGTTGATTGAGAGAAACCGGAGGAATTGGCTTTGCCAAGTCCGCGAACTCAGTTTGCAAACTCTGTCCGCGAACTGGCGGAAGTTCTCTTGTCGAGAATTTCTGCTGGGATTTTCCAAAAACTCGTTTGCGTGTTTAGTCCGCGAACTCAGTCCGCGAACCTATTCCGCGAACTGGCGGAAGTCTCTTTGCCGAGATTTTCTACTGAGTTTTGAAAACTCTGCCGGTTTCCTTAAGTCCGCGAACTTGTTTGTGAGCTTAAGTGGTTATGATCTAAAGATGTGCTCTGAACATAAAACTTAAATTACTAAGGAATGTTTTATGCAAACCGTGGCTATAAAGTTCATGAGCCGATTCAATCGAATCAAATCATCTTTGTTTCAATTGTGTCTTGTGTAGTTACATAAGATCTCATAGCAATTGAACAACTCTCTAACTAGTTCATTTGAGTCAATTGAACTAATTATGGTGAAGAAGAACTAGGCTAATATGAATTGCTCATATGGTTAACCTTTTGAGTTACTATGTTGAACCAACATACACGTACACGTTTGGGCATGGTTTTCACAAACCTAGTAAACGTCTACCCAAGTGTATGTGACAAGCTAAGTTTTCGATCTAACAGTTGAGAAATATTAGCTTGAATCTAAATCAAGTTTTCATCTAACGGTGAATATGGATTGCTTTGTAACTAAGGCAAAACCCTGATTTGAAGGCTATATAAAGGAGACATCTAGCATTGTGCAAAACTAATCCCCACATGTCTGTGTGATACTAGTGCGCTCTCTAGAGTCGATTCTCCTTTAACCTTTGGTTTTCTTCTATAAAACCAGGTTAACGACTTAAAGACTTAATTGGGATTGTGAGGCCAGACCGATACTGCTTTTATCGTAGTTGTGTAATCTGATCTTGCATCTTCTATCGTACGAGTACAATCTATTGATTGGCTTGAGATCGTGAGAGTTCTCCTATATGCAAGATAAATAAGTCACAAACATCTTCGTCTCACTGCTTGTGATTCCTCGACAAACCGCTTGTGTAGTCAAGAAGGATTGTTGAGAGGTGATTGATTAATCTAGGCTGTTCTTCGGAATATAAGACCGGATATCAATTGGTTCATGTTCACCTTGATTTTATATCTTAAGACGGAACAAAAACCTAGGGTTTTTCTATGGGAGACAGATTTATGCTTTGATAGACTTTTCTGTGTCAGACAGATTTGTTTATTATCAAGTCTGCGATTTTGGGTTGCAGCAACTCTTAGTTGTGGGTGAGATCAGTTGAGGGAATCAAGTGCGCAGTATCCTCCTGGGATCAGAGGCGTAGGAGTACAACTGTACCTTGGATCGGTGGGAGACTGATTGGGGTTCAACTATAGTCCAGTCCGAAGTTAGCTTGTAGTAGGCTAGTGTCTGTAGCGGCTTAATACAGTGTGTATTCAATCTGGACTAGGTCCCGAGGTTTTTCTGCATTTTCGGTTTCCTCGTTAACAAAGTTTCTGGTGTCTGTGTTATTTCTTTTCCGCATTATATTTTATATAATTGAAATAATACAGGTTGTGTGTTAAAGATCATCAATTGGAAATCCAACCGTTGATTGATATTGATTGATCCTTGGACATTGGTCTTTGGTACCGTCCAAGTTATCTCTCTTTGGTAAAGACTCGCAGATTTCCATTTGCTTGAGTAAAGATCAAATCGAGAGATTGAGATATAAACTCTTTGATATATCTTTTTATTGATTGAGTCTAACTGTCTAGTTGATTCTCATAAAAAGTATATTGGAGTTTATCCATACAGATTGCTAAGCGAAATATTGGGTGGTGTTGTTAGACCCCCGCTTTTTCAGTTTGCATAAAGCATTCCTTAGTAATTTAAGTTTCATGTTCAGAGCACATCTTTAGATCATAACCACTTAAGCTCACAAACAAGTTCGCGGACTTAAGGAAACCGGCAGAGTTTTCCAAACTCAGCAGAAAATCTCGGCAAAGAGACTTCCGCCAGTTCGCGGACTAAACACGCAAACGAGTTTTTAGAAAATCCCAGCAGAAATTCTCGGTAAGAGAACTTCCGTCAGTTTGCGGACAGAGTTCGCGGACTTGGCAAAGCTAATTCCTCCGGTTTCTCTCAATCAACAAAGTTCGAAAACTTCGGATTAAGGAATACATGGTTATGTAATCTAAACTCTCATTCCAATCATTGAGACATTCTTAGAGGACGTTATATAACCGTTATTCACAGACCGTTTCTCTTCAGAGCAATTCTCAAAGTAATTGAAACTTTTCATGACTTTCGTCACTAGGTGAAGATAAACTTGATCAAAGCGAAACGCTTTACCAACACACGATTTCGAGAAAAAGATAAGTAGTGAATACTCATCTCGAAATGTCAAATGTGTATGATCCAGTCTATATAGCATACGACTTTTTGTCTCATAAGAAGTAGGAGATAGAATAGATAGACTTTTGAGTGATAGATAAGTTCAAGTCTCCACATACCTTTTTGTTGATGAAGTTCCACAGTTCCTTGTGTAGAACTTTGTCGTTGTATGATGAATCGCCATGAAGTCCTTGATCTCAACTACAGTTTTCTATCCTAGCCCGAGACTTAGCTATAATAGACTAGAAATCAAGACTCATAGTTGTGATCACTAACATTGACAAACATGCTTGATATAGCAACGCATGCGAGGTCGGCCGAGCTATTCTCTAACATAATCATCACCAGCAGATCCCATCATATACTGCAAAAAGGCATTACGATTAACAACAAATATATAAAAAAAAATCATCATCAATTAAAAATCAAATTACATGATGAACGTGAAACAATACCTGGAACAAAAGAAGAAAAGCGATTTTGCATGGGAGAAAGGCTCTGGCGTCTTATTTATATTCCACGAATAAAAAAGATCCCAAGAAGAAAATGAGTCTCTACTCTCCACGTATAAAGGCTCCAGATATGGGATAACAATCAAATAGATACTCATCTCTATCTGAATACAACTGACGTGCGCCGAAGGGAAACGTATCTCGCTCAAGGGACGAGTCAGGCTCTATCTATCCTGGTAATGTACACTAAAACTCTTCTTGTGAATTCTTTTTTTTTTTACTGTCACCATCTAGTGCATACCCCGCAATAGTGTCACTATCACGTGTTAAGCAGGGGACTTAATGTTGATGGTGATTTTTAGTACAGGGTCAAAACTGTAAAATCCTGTACTTAATGCGCTATCACCCTGCAAGGGGATAAAGCCATTTGAAAAATGACGAGTGCAAAAACCCTCCTCATTCATTGAGCAATTCAATATATATGAAATTCACTCAGAATGGTGCGCGTAGCAACAATCCCAAAATATTATGTGAATTCTTTCTTCTAATAGCATTGCCCATTAATGTATGACTCGCCTAGTATTTTCCCGTGTTGTGTTCCCAGCCGAAATCTCATTATTGACATGACATGACGATCAAATATTCACTCTCAACAGAGTAGCATGAATCTCCCGAAATGTCAACATTGAGATCTGCATGGAAGTACCCACATAGGCCGCATCACCCTCTGACAAAGAGGATTTCATATGGACACTCTTTGATTTAGCTCGATCGAACACGCTTAAATTTCTTAAGGAAAATCTAGACTGTTAATTTCAGTCTCAGAAATGATCACGACCACACAATTTGGCCGTATGATTCAACAAGCATAGCCTACTCCTAGCAGAACTAGGAAATCACTGCAATGACCACCGGCGGGCCCATCAATGCGCTAGTCGATCGAGTCCTGTTTAATTAACTTCCAAACACTCCGAACGTCAAACCTAGAATGGGTGTTCGCGCTATTCGAAAGAAAGCTCAAACGAGCTAAGACCGTTAAAAAAGGGTCTTAAACACATCATGACCGTCCAACTTTGCCAGCCTTGTTGGACGACTGAGATCTTCCCCGGAATGATCAAAGAGGCGCCAGCATGCACATTGGCGGCCCAACTCTCCCCTTGCCCGATCGATTTGTCCGCGACAAGCTTATAGGGCGCTAAATCATTTGTTCGAACTCGAGCAAAAGCGCTATTTCAAAACCTAAATTTTGGGTTACGGCAGTATGCTACTGTCGCAAACCGATCACCCCCGTCCAACTTAGCCGGCCTAGTTGGACGGCTTGGATCGCATCTCGAGCGATCAAAGAGGTGCCAACGTGTTCACTGTTGGCCCAACTCCTTCCTTGGTCGATCGACCTGTCCATGGCGAAACCAGAGCGTATCAAATCACTTGCCCAAACTCGAGTAAACACGCTGTGTTCAAAACCCTAATTTGGGTCGCGGCAGTACACAGCTGTCGCAGATCGATCGTGTCCGTCCAACTTAGCCGGCCTAGTTGGACGGCTTGGATCGCATTTCGAGCAATCAAAGAGATACCGATGTGTTCACCGTCGGCCCGAGCTCTCCCTTGGTCGATCGACCAGTTCCCAGTAAGACCAGAGAGCATTAAACCGCTCGCCCAAAGTAGCGTGAGCACACTGATCGTTGTCGTATGCGTCAAAAATAATTTCACTTTCACACTCTACTAATATAAATGAAGTACGTGGTAAGAAAGAGTTCGTTCCCACAGAGAGGCTTTTGTTGTTATAAAATTCAGTTTCTTAGTAACCAAGGGGGGAGATTTTTGTTTTAGCAAAACAATAAAAATAATTGAAAGCAATAAAATATGAAAATAATCAATAAGAGGAGATATTGGTCACGGGATAGTATCATTCACAAACATGTATTTTCATCAATGATTAGAATTGATATTTTAATCTCTCATTTATTAAAAGACCTAGGATACCTTGATCGCAAGAATATCCCGCTAATTCCCTGATTTCATCACAACCACATTAAAAGATGCATATGTGAATTCTACCTAGAATGCAACCTAAAGTGTAAAAGCACAATTAAATTTAACTCCCTAAGAGCAATAAGTTTTATAGAATAAGACTAATCAAAGCAACCGAATGTGTAAAAGCACTAATTCGATTTAACTAAGGCTATGATTCATATGTGACTAGTAGGATATATCACTACAAGCACTACTCACATTTATGCTACTTGTAATCAGGAATTTATCACTTTTTCTTATATAATAAAACCTAATCTAGCAATAGACATGAAGACCAATCTAATTGATTCCGGACTCAATCAAACTAGCACTCAAATCATGCAACAATATTGACAATGAATCATAAACAACAAAGTTGAGACAAAACTAATCCATTGATTTAAATATCATGCTTGAGAAATCAACTTTTATCCCATAACCGATAGTTGTGCTTAGTTACTCATAATAATGGAGTTCATCATAATCATTTTCATAAAATAAAGAAATGAAAAATATACGAAAGCAAACCCTAGTAGAATCGCCGCTCTCCTACAAAACTCCAAGTATAAAAATATGTCCTCCAAAGAAAGTGGAAAACTTTCCTTTTTGTGGCTCTTCTTAGGTCAAGTCTTCAAAAGCCCATCACCAAGAAGTCCACCAAGCCCATACAAGAGATATAAGAGAAACACCCGCGTAAAAATTCTGCCAAAAATATGTTGACGGAGAACTGGTGTCGGCGCCGGAAGTTGACCGGAAAACATCTCAGGTGACCGGCAAAGTCCACCTGGTCACCGGTCAACGAGTCAGTTCGGTCGGTCAACTGAGTCAACTCAGGTCAAGCATACCGAGTCAGGTCTAAGTCAGATAGACGAGTTAGATACTAGTCATACTCAACTGAGCTGAGTGGCCTTGGCCTTGGCCTGAGCTATTGCACATGCCAAAACCTGTGATGCGCCAAGATGTCTGTTCACAAGCTCAGTTCTCAGTTTCAACTGCATTACTTCACAGCTGCAAGCCTTCCAGCACCAGTATCATTTTCCATTCTTCCTGCACTTCAGCTGCAACCTTGTATCTTCTCAGCTCAATTGCACCTGAAATTTCCTGTATTCCTCTTCTACTGCTCATGGCAACTACTAACATCACCAGCTCGAGACTGCAACATCAGCACCACCTGCAATACCATTAGTTGCTCAAACCCATTGTAACAACCAACTCCACAACTGCAACCATTCATTCCATTTCAGCTGCAGCCCTATCAAACAACAATCTGCTTACTCAATACTACCTGAACCACACATCAACAACTCCAGATAACAACATCACTGCATCAGTCCCTGTAAATCAATCCAAACTTTTCCATCTCACTCTTACCACCTGCAGCTTCAACTCCAACTGCACCTAGCCTGCACCTAAACTGCATCATCTTCCGCAGCACTACGTCATTCCTTTAGCTTCAGTTCAGCTGCAGTACCCCTAACAACTGCTCATTCAACCACAACACAACAACATCCACCTAATTCACCTTGTTCTTCTCTGTATCAAAACTGCTGTACCAACTCCTGCAATGCATAATTACTCGCAGCTCCATGCATACACAGACCAACACACATCCCCTTCAGTTGCGGCATCTCATTCTGTAGCTTTAAACCCATTACAACTGCAGCTGCAACACCATGGGCAGCTTCATTTCCAACAGTACTTCTCAGACTCAGGCCATACTATTCTGCAGCTCACCTACAACTCCAGTGTGTTGTCACAAATGCCGCACTCTGCACCTGCAATTGCTTACCACTTTCAAGTACCTAAACAAACATCTATACAGCATCATCACCTCAGTTAAGACCCCTCTCCTGCATCTCATATAAGCACAGACCAGCAAGACCTCCATCTAACATCATCACAATCCCATTCATTGCAACATTCTTTGCTCACTGCAGCATCCATGTCCCTGCCCATTGCTTATAGCTGTGCTGCAAAAGAAAATCTATGTTCCTCCAAGCATCAACTCCATCTGCTTCTTGGCTCAAATCTTGCACTTCACCTGCACTTCCCAACTACATCTCTGGCTTCATATCCTATAATCTCAATTCACCAGAATCACCATCTCTGCCTTAGCATAAATTCCATCTGCAATTTGAGCTACAACCACTCTCACTGTCACAACCAATGCCTCAACTTCACCATAAGCTTCTCCTCTAGCTTTCTATTTCTCTTCTCAGCTGCCATATCACACACAACACATTCTTGTGGCAGCTGAACCATCTCCATTACAGTTCAATCATGCATCCTTTCTTGTCCACAATTCAATCATGTCAGCAACAACACCATGTCCTCTTCATCATCTCAACAATCGAACCATGGCAACAGCTTACTCCATTTCTTCACAGAACAGCAGTCACACACCAGATCCTCCTCCTTCTCTCGATTCAAATTCAGTTTCAAACCCCAATTTACATTACCGCTTGTATCACCAAATTCATTTTCTCACTGTTCAATCGAAACCCATCTCTCCAATTGATTGTAAACCTTCAATTTCATGTCTAAATCGAACCCCTAATTCAATTTCTTCTTCGTCTCATCACAGCAGCAGATCCTTTTTTTTATTCATCTTCTCTGAATAACACCCATCTCACAGCAATAACAGCCAAATACCCACCTTGTTATTCCTATTTCCTTCCACAAAACCCATCTTCAACACCCTGAATTTCTCTTCTCTTTTCTTTCTGACTTCTCGATCTATCTGTACTGAAATCACATTAATTCTTCAAACCCTAATTACCCTTCACAGGAATTCAATCAGCCTGCACCACCTTATCTAATCACTCAAACATCATCAGAACTCGATCTTCTCTCAAATTCCTCGATCGATTCTCTCATGAAGTCTCGATTTCTCTTTCTCTTCAGTTTTGGTGCCGCCATGGCTCTCTCTATCAGATGGGAAATAAAAAACCAATGATTTGTTTATCTCTGAATTTCAGATTTTGTGTAGGAAGAGGAATTGATACATCCACCCAGGTGGAATAGATAAGGGCTGCCCAGATTTCCTTTGCCCTGTCAGTTCCAAGGAACCGACCACCTATTTGCTTTCTTGCACAACTATTAGTTGAGGAGGACTGACAGTTTATTCTTCACCTCCTTTTTGCAACTCAGACGGCTCCAAGTGTCGCCCGGGAATCGATCTTTTTGCTATTTCCGCTCCAAATAGACGTTTTCTCCTTCTTTTGCTCCCACGGACTCCATTGCACCTAATAACTCAAACGCAAACATAAGATACATATTTTACAAGAAAACTCGCAAAGAAAGCATAAACTATAAATAAATATCTAGGTGTTTACAACACCTATCAAATTCCCCCACACTTAGACTTTGCTAGTCCTCGAGCAAATTAAACAAAACTTATTCTAAAGGATACATACAACTCCATCTCGTGAGGGTTTACTAGAGATATACCCACATAACCTACAATTACAACTTACTAGTTCTCCGTAATGATAGCATCCAACGCGCTAAGAAGACATAGAAATTATGCACACTAGTCATAAGAAGTTAGACACATAATTGAACACAATCTCATCCTTAAAAGTTAAGAGAGAAATAACCATCCCTTCTCGAAAGAAATTCGGTTCGGAGTGATCAAAAGCCTCAACTCTGCCTCACAAGAAAGGGTTTTATGAAGTTGCACTCAATAATAAACAGCTTTTTATGGGTCACACATGTGTCCAGGTAGGAGTGAAGAGAGAATCCTGCGACACCTTGAATGCTAGGAAGGTAAAAACCCTCCGAATCGTTTTGAAAACCCACATTTTTTATTCATTTTGAAAACCCTTTTTCTGACGATCTCTAAGAAAGGAAATCAACCACTTAATGAAGGTGGGAATATGCTTACTTACCTCGTTATCCGTTCGACGTGCAGTTAGCACTACTCTCACAGCATCCATAGAAACGTCTTCGGTATTCAATCCTTGTCTTCATCTTCGTCTTCGGTCTTCAACTCTTGATGATAAAATCTTGAACTTCGTAGAATCTTGACAATGTAACTCTTTCCTCTAATTCCTTGTTTCTTGGAACTTCATTATGAATATTTCTTCTTCCATTGGCTTTATTGAATAGATACAAAACCAAACATGAACTAAACAAACCAAAATATGATGCAATGATTTTTTTTTTTTTGATTTAATGCAAGATAACGTAAATACAAAATGAAACAAAACAAAGTAAACAAAACTAATAATGTACCTAACAAAATTTCTCTTGTCTCTTTTTTTTTCACTTTTTTTTTGAGACAAGAGAAAATAAAATAACAATGCAAGTACAAAGACCATGGTGTAAGTACTTTACCGCTCAATTCTTCACAACTTGTATGTTTCGATATCACAAACTTCTTGAATTTTCATCTTAATAGTCTTCATTCTTGTACAATAGTCTTCAACTTGTAAAAATTCTTCTCCTTGTCTTGTTGCTTTACTTGAATCTGAAATCTGCTCATTTCTGTACTGTTGCTTGTAAACCTAAAACGTCTTCAACTTTCCTTCGAATTTGTGATGCTCCTCTTGTTGATGATGATGGTGTTTCTATGGATCTGTTGGTGTAGAGAGAGATAAAGTGGATGGTGCTAGCTGCGAACAGGATTACAAGTGGTATGTAAGTTAGCAATTCGATGTCACCATTCATGATTGATAAAATAGCACTCAAGAGATCAAAATAGTGCTTCTATTGGTGGGAGGTTGGGTAGCTCACCATTCTACCCGGAGTTTACGTACGGTGACACACACTCTAAAAGCACAAATTTAGACAGGTACAAAGAAGTGAAGGTCGGTGCCTCTCATGATGTAACATGGGTAGTCTCCACTATAAGGGATCACAAATCTAATACTGAATTCAGTCTGCACCTCATTTGCCAATGGGATGGTTAAATCCAACTTTAACTCTCATACAAGTAAGAAACCCGATCATGTTCTCTGTCATCTCTAATTTCAGTCACTCTTATGAGAATCTCGATGTAATCTTAGCGACATGTATACTATGTGACTCTAAACTAACTACAAGTTGGAGTTTTCTTATTCACTATTTTACACAAAAGTTGAAAATTTCATGAAAAATTTACAATGCAAATGCTTAACCACTCCACCACACTTAAACTTTACATTGTCCTCAATGTAAATTGAGTCATCCAAAGTAAGTCAAGGTGGGAAATCCTACATGATAATGACAAAAAATCAGAAAAATAAAAATAAAACAAGACAAGAAATAAATAAATACAAGACAAGAAATACTCATCCTTTAGGTTGCCTCCCATTTAGCGCTTGGTTTAAAGTCGCCAGCCCGACTATCTCCTTGCTTTCTATGCCTCCTCCATAGGGAGTGCATCCACAAAATTAGCTCCTTCCACCACTTCAGAAGTGAAATTCTCATAATATGGTTTCAACCGGCGCCCATTAACGTTAAGTACCTTTCCTGTAGCTATGCTACGAATTTCTACTGCACCATGAGAAAATACATTAGTAACAATAAAAGGTCCAATCCAACGTGACCTTAATTTACCCGGAAATAAATGCAAGCGAGAATTAAACAAAAGCACTTTTTGCCCAATGCAAAATTGTTTCCTATAAATCATATTATCATGAAAGGCCTTCGTTTTCTCCTTGTAAATGCGCAAGCTTTCAAATGCATCATCGCGAAGCTCCTCTAGCTCTTGGAGTTGTAACTTCCTTTGCTTTCCAGCCCCATCCATCTCCATATTGCATTGATTAATAGCCCACAAAGCCTTATGCTCAATTTCAACGAGTAAATGACAAGGTTTACCATACACAAGCCTAAAGGGAGACATCCCAATAGGTGTCTTGTATGCGGTTCTATAAGCCCACAAAGCATCATTAAGTCGCATGCTCCAATCTTTCCTTGTTGGACTCACCGTCTTCTCTAGAATGGATTTCACCTCCCGGTTAGAAACTTCGGCTTGTCCATTTTTTTGGGTATGATAAGGTGTTTCAATCTTGTGCGACACATTGTACTTCTTCAACAAGCTTTGTAAGATCATGTTTTTGAAGTGAGAACCCCCATCGCTAATTACGGCTCTTGGAATTCCAAACCTTGCAAAGATATTAGCTTGCACAAAATCTGAAACCACTTTAGAATCATTAGTTGGGGTGGCTTTAGCTTCCACCCATTTCGAGACATAATCAACAACAAGTAAGATATAAAAATTCCCATGAGAGTTGACAAAAGGATCCATAAAATCAATACCCCATACATTGAAAACTTCAATAAATTGAACAAAAGTTTGTGGCATTTGATTTCGGGCACCTAGATTACCTGTTCTTGGCACATATCACAAGTTGTACAAAATATATATGCATCCTTGAACAAGGTTGGCCAACAGAAACCGCTTTCAAGTACCTTGTAGGCGGTTCTCTTACTCCCAAAATGTCCTCCGCGAGCATAGGAGTGACAAAAAGACAAGATAGAATTAAACTCGGATTCGGGAACGCACCTTCGTAATACTTGGTCGCTACCTTCTTTCTATAAGTATGGATCATCCCATATGTATTGGTTCCCTAACCTCTTAACTTTGTCCCTCTCAGCACGAGACAAGTTCTTTGGGATTTGTTTAGACACCAAGTAGTTGAAAATATCGGCATACCATGGTTCTCCAAAGGTAATTGAGAATAGTTTCTCATCCGGGAAACTTTCACGCAATGGGATAGCTTCCTTGTCCACAACAAGACGGCTCAAGTGATCCGCAACGGTGTTCTCAATTTCTTTTTTGTCTTTGATTTCAATATCAAACTCTTGCAAGAGTAACATCCATCGTATAATCCTTGGTTTCGATTCTTTCTTCATTAGCAAGTACCTAAGTGTTGCATGATCAGAAAAGACAACAACTTTTGTACCAATTAGATAAGAGCGAAACTTTTCCAAAGCAAAAACAATATCTAACAACTCTTTTTCAGTAGTTGTGTAGTTTTGTTGGGCCTCATTAACGTTCTAGAAGCATAATAAATAGCATGAGGTATCTTCCCCACACGTTGCCCAAGCACCGCACCAACCGCATAGTCACTTGCATCAGACATGAACTCAAAAGGCTTGCTCCAATCCGGTGGTTTAATGATAGGGGTTGAAATCAAAAGTTCTTTCAAACGATTGAATGCCGCCATACACTTTTCATCAAAGTTAAAAACCACATCTTTTTGCAATAAGTTGTAAAGTGGTGATGCTATCTTGGAAAAATCCTTGATAAATCTACGATAAAAACCTGCATGACCAAGAAAAGAGCGTATCTCCCTCACCGTAGTGGGAGGGGTTAAAGCACGAATAAGGTCTATTTTAGATTTATCGACTTCCAAACCTTTAGAATATATTATATGGCCTAAAACTATGCCATGAGTTACCATGAAATGGCACTTCTCCCAATTTAGCACAAGGTTTGTTTCAACACATCGTTCAAGGATTAATGACAAGTTGTGCAAGCAAAGGTAAAATGAATCACCAAAGACACTAAAGTCATCCATAAACACTTCGATTATGTTTTCAACATATTCTGAGAAGATACTTATCATACACCTTTGAAAGGTAGCTGGAGCATTTCACAAGCCAAAAGGCATCCTTCTATAAGCAAAAGTATCGAAAGAACAAGTGAAAGTGGTTTTCTCTTGATCCTCCGGTGCTATCATAATCTGATTGTAACCTGAATAGCCATCAAAGAAGCAATAGTAAGAGTGTCCAACTAAACGTTCAGGCATTTGATCAATAAAAGGCAATGGAAAATGATCCTTCCTAGTGGTGGCATTCAATTTCCTGTAATCAATACAAACCCTCCAACCGGTTTGCACACGAGTTGGGACAAGTTCATTCTTATCATTCTCCACCACCGTCACACCTGATTTCTTTGGTACTACTTGTACCGGGCTCACCCACTTGCTATCGGATATGGGGTAGATGACACCCACGTCCAAAAGCTTTAGTATCTCCTTTTTCACAACTTCCATCATGGGAGGGTTCAAACGACGTTGCGCTTCCCTTGTAGGCTTTGCATCGTCCTCCAAACGGATTTTGTGCATACACACGGCAGGGCTTATACCCTTGAGATCAGCAATTGTCCATCTTATGGCCGTCTTGTACTTCCTTAGCACCCTTAGAAGTTTTTGCTCATGTAATTCACTAAGCTTGTTAGAAACAATCACAGGTAAATCTTCCTTGTCACCCAAGTACAAGTACTTTAGGTGATCGGGAAGAGGTTTCAATTCTAACTTTGGAGATTTAACAATGGAAGGTACAAGCTTTTCATCACTGCATGGTAAAGAAATAAAAGACATTTTATGAGTTTCCGGGCATCCTTGTAGTGAATTAAGATCACCAAGGGATTCTTTGACTTCATTACCACATTCTACACCATTATCCATGGATGTAGTTAAAACGGTTTCCAAAGCATCTTCACCATTCAATTCAAACACTTGTTGTGCCAATGTATCCATAACATCAATGGAGAAACAAGAGTGGGCATCACTAGGATATCTCATCGTTTCGAAAATGTTGAAACGTATTGTTTCTCCATCAAACTCCATAGTTAGCGTTCCCTTGTGTTTTCGCCGTTTTCATGAAGGGACGCCCAAGTAACAATGGAAGAGACGAGTCTGGTGACCCTTCATTCATCTCTAACACGCAAAAGTCAGCTGGAAATACTAATTGATTAACATGCACAAGAACACCCTCAACAATACCCATTGGGTAAACATTAGAGCGATCGGCTAATTGCAATACAATTCCAGCCTTTTTAAGAGGACCTAACTCAAGTGAATTGTACATAGATGCAGGCATAACATTAACGGATGGACCTAAATCCAACATAGCTTTGTTAAATGTGGTGTTATCAATTGTGATTGGAATGTCAAAGCTACCGGGATCCTTACATTTCAGTGGGAGTTTGTGTTGTAAGATTGCCGAAGCATTCTCCCCCACACTTAGCACTTCATTACCTTTGAGCCTTTACTTATTGGTACACAAGTCCTTCAACACTTTTGCATACTTGGGAACTTGCTTGATCGCATCTATGAGTGGTATGTTCACATGGATCTTTTTTAGAACGTCTAAAATCTCCTTTTCTAGTTCCGCCTTCTTGTTTGCAAATCTGCGAGGGAAAGGTAAAAACATAAGTAGAAACCGGAGTTTTAGAGTTAGGAATAGGTACCTCGGAAGTTTGGGGAGAATCATCACTCTTCTCCTCCAAAAAAGGTTCCTTTGGTGTTTCCACCTTGCTCGAATCAGTAACCTCGGGTTGCACAAGTTGTGTACCACTTCTCAACGTAATAGCATTGACACCCTCTTTTGGGTTAATAGGTTGAGAAGGAAGTTTCCCACTATTTTGTGCCTTCAATTTGTTTATATCAACCTCCATGGAGCCCATTTGTGTCTGCAACTCCTTGATAGTTTCTTTAAACATGGTAGAAATGCTTGCATAAACGTTTGAAGCTTTGCATCAATATCGGAACCTTGATTTGAATTACTTATTGTGTTTTTGGTTGCTGAAATTGTTGTTGTTGTGGTTGAAATTGTTGTTGTTGTGGTTGAAATCCACTCGAACGGTTGAAAGTGGGTTGTTGGACCGCTCCTTGCTTGTTGGCATAGCTAAAATTTGGATGACCTCTCCATCCCGAATTGTAAGTGTTGGAGTAGAGATCATACCGTCTTTGCTGATTTGGAAAGACCGCGCTATCTTGCTCCAACTCTTCACCATATGAAGGTAAAATAACTGCAGCCATCTTTTCCATCATTTGCTCCATATTATCCATCATTTGATCACGGTGTGATGATGAATTCGTAACTTCATGCACTCGCCTAACCATTGGTTCACCTCTTGTGTAGAATTGTTGCGAGTTTGTAGCTGTGCTTTCAATCAACTCGGTAGCTTGGGCCACCGTCTTGTTCACTAGAGCTCCACCACCCGCTGCATCAAGAAGATATCTATCACTTGTTTGGAGGCCCTCATAAAAGTATTGGATTATCATAGCGTCACTGAATTGGTGGTGTGGACAGCTTGCCACCAATCTCTTGTATCGCTCCCAACATTCATACAAAGATTCTCCTACGTGTTGCTTTATCCCACAAATGTCTTTGCGAATTTGAGTAGCCTTTGACGCAGGAAAATACCTCTCTACAAAGAGTTTCTTCAACCCGTTCCATGTAGTGACACTTCCGGATGGTAAATAATACAACCACTCCTTAGCATTGTCCGCCAAAGAAAACGGAAAAGCTTTCAACATTGCTCCATCCGCATTAGTCTCCGGTAAAAGCATAGCCATGATAACGTTGTGGAAATCCATGAGATGCTTGTTTAGATCTTCATTCGTCATTCCATGAAACTTCGGCAACTCTCTAATCAACCCCGGTTTGATCTCGAAGGTTGAGTTTGTTTGAATACACCATTGTTGTGCATCAAGCCTATGAGAAGCCCAGTCCTTGAGTGTACGATTTGCATCACCCATTGCTTCTTCTTCTTTAACTAGTGGTTCTTCTTCAACTAGTGGTTCTTCTACGAATGAAACCTCTTGTTCTTCTTCTAGTTGTAACTCTTCTTCCACTTCTAACTCTTGTTCTTCCGTCGTGTCTTGACTTGGTTGGAGTATTGTGCCTCTTCGATTAGCTATCCCGCATCTTGGATAGTTCCAATCTTTAGAAGCCAGGGATTAGGTACCTGAAAACAATTCTCGCAAACAAGTGAGAAACAAGACAAGAAAACAAAAAACAAATATGAAAGCAGAAATGATGATAAGAAACTAAAAACTTAATAACAAGTCGTATGCCTCCCCTGCAGCGGCGCCAAAATTTTGATCGCTGTCGTATGCGTCAAAAATAATTTCACTTTCTCACTCTACTAATATAAATGAAGTACGTGGTAAGAAAGAGTTCGTTCCCACAGAGAGGCTTTTGTTGTTATAAAATTCAGTTTCTTAGTAACCAAGGGGGGAGATTTTTGTTTTAGCAAAACAATAAAAATAATTGAAAGCAATAAAATATGAAAATAATCAATAAGAGGAGATATTGGTCACGAGATAGTATCATTCACAAACATGTATTTTCATCAATGACTATAATTGATATTTTAATCTCTCATTTATGAAAAGACCTAGGATACCTTGATCACAAGAATATCCCGCTAATTCCCTGATTTCATCGCAACCACATTAAAAGATGCATATGTGAATTCTACCTAGAAAGCAACCTAAAGTGTAAAAGCACAATTAAGTTTAACTCCCTAAGAGCATTAAGTTTTATGGAATAAGACTAATCAAAGCAACCGAACGTGTAAAAGCACTAATTCGATTTAACTAAGGCTATGATTCATATGTGACTAGTAGGATATATCACTACAAGCACTACTCACATTTATGCTACTTGTAATCAGGAATTTATCACTTTTTCGTATAATAAAACCTAATCTAGCAATAGATATGAAGACCAATCTAATTGATTCCGGACTCAATGAAACTAGCACTCAAATCATGCAACAATATTGCCAATGAATCATAAACAATAAAATTGAGACAAAACTAATCCATTGATTTAAATATCATGCTTGACAAATCAACTTTTATCCCATAACCAATCATCATAATCATTTTCATAAAATAAAGAAATGAAAAATATACGAAAGCAAACCCTAGTAGAATCGTCGCTCTCCTCCAAAACTCCAAGTAGAAAAATACGTCCTCCAAAGAAAGTAGAAAACTTTCCTTTTTGTAACTCTTCTTAGGTAAAGTCTTCAAAAGCCCATCACCAAGAAGTCCACCAAGCCCATATAAGAGAAACACCCACGTAAAAATTCTGCCAAAAATATGTTGCCGGAGAACTGGTGTCGGCGTCGGAAATTGGCCGGAAAACATCTCAGGTGACCGGCAAAGTCCACTCGGTCACCGGTCAACAAGTCAGTTCGATCGGTCGGTCAACTGAGTTAACCCGGGTCAAGTATACCGAGTCAGGTCTAAGACAGATAGACGAGTTAGATACTAGTCAGACTCAACTGAGCTGAGTGGCCTTGGCGTTGGCCTGACCTATTGCACATGCCAAAACCTGTGATGCGCCAGGATGGCTGTTCGCAAGCTCAGTTCTCAGTTTCAACTGCATTACTTCACAACTACAAGCCTTCCAGCACCAGTATCATTTTCCATTCTTCCTGCACTTCAGCTGCAACCTTGTATCTTCTCAGCTCAATTGCACCTGAAATTTCATGTATTCCTCTTCTACTGCTCATGGCAACTACTAACATCACCAGCTCGAGACTGCAACATCAGCACCACCTGCAATACCATTAGTTGCTCAAACCCATTGTAACAACCAACTCCACAACTGCAACCATTCATTCCATTTCAGCTGCAGCCCTATCAAACAACAATCTGCTTACTCAATACTACCTGAACCACACATCAACAACTCCAGATAACAACATCACTGCATCAGTCCCTGTAAATCAATCCAACTTTTCCATCTCAGTCTTACCACCTGCAGCTTCAACTCCAACTGCACCTAGCCTGCACCTGAACTGCATCATCTGCCGCAGCACTATGTCATTCCTTTAGCTTCAGTTCAGCTGCAGTACCCCTAACAGCTGCTCATTCAACCACAACACAACAGCATCCACCTAATTCACCTTGTTCTTCTCTGTATCAAAACTGCTGTACCAACTCCTGCAATGCATAATTACTCGCAGCTCCATGCATACACGGACCAACACACATCCCCTTCAGTTGCGGCATCTCATTCTGTAGCTTTAAACCCATTACAACTGCAGCTGCAACACCATGGGCAGCTTCATTTCCAACAGTACTTCTCAGAATCAGGCCATACTATTCTGCAGCTCACCTACAACTCCAGTGTGTTGTCACAAATGCCGCACTCTGCACCTGCAATTGCTTACCACTTTCAAGTACCTAAACAAACATCTATACAGCATCATCACCTCAGTTAAGACCCCTCTCCTGCATCTCATATAAGCACAGACCAGCAAGACCTCCATCTAACATCATCACAATTCCATTCATTGCAACATTCTTTGCTCACTGCAGCATCCATGTCCCTGCCCATTGCTTACAGCTGTGCTGCAAAAGAAAATCTATGTTCCTCCAAGCATCAACTCCAGCTGCTTCTTGGCTCAAATCTTGCACTTCACCTGCACTTCCCAACTACGTCTGTGGCTTCATATCCTGTAATCTCAGTTCACCAGAATCACCATCTCTGCCTTAGCATAAATTCCATCTGCAATTTGAGCTACAGCCACTCTCACTGTCACAACCAATGCCTTAACTTCACCATAAGCTTCTCCTCTAGCTTTCTATTTCTTTTCTCAGTTGCCATATCATACACAGCACATTCCTGTGGCAGCTGAACCATCTCCATTACAGTTCAATCCTGCAACCTTTCTTGTCCACAATTCAATCATGTCAGCAACAACACCATGTCCTCTTCATCATCTCAACAATCGAAACATGGCAACAGCTTACTCCATTTCTTCACAGAACAGCAGTCACGTACCAGATCCTCTTCCTTCTCTCGATTCAAATTCAGTTTCAAACCCCAATTTACATTACCGCTTGTATCACCAAATTCATTTTCTCACTGTTCAATCGAAACCCATCTCTCCAATTGATTGTAAACCTTCAATTTCATGTCTAAATCGAACCCCTAATTCAATTTCTTCTTCGTCTCATCACAGCAGCAGATCCCTTTTTTTATTCTTCTTCTCTGAACAACACCCATCTCACAGCAATAACAGTCAAATACCCACCTTGTTATTCCTATTTCCTGCCACAAAACCCATCTTCAACACCCTGAATTTCTCTTCTCTTTTCTTTCTGACTTCTCGATCTCTCTGTACTGAAATCACATCAATTCTTCAAACCCTAATTACCCTTCACAGGAATTCAATCAGCCTGCACCACCTTATCTAATCACTCAAACATCATCAGAATTCGATCTTCTCTCAAATTCCTCGATCGATTCTCTCATGAAGTCTCGATTTCTCTTTCTCTTCAGTTCTGTTGCCGCCATGGCTCTCTCTATCAGATGTGAAATAATAAACCAATGATTTGTTTATCTCTGAATTTCAGGTTTTGTGTAGGAAGAGGAATTGATACATCCACCCAGGTGGAATAGATAAGGGCTGCCCAGATTTCCTTGCCCTGTCAGTTCCAAGGAACCGACCACCTATTTGCTTTCTTGCACAACTATCAGTTGAGGAGGACTGACAGTTTATTCTTCACCTCCTTTTTCCGCAACTCGGACGGCTCCAAGTGTCGCCTGGGAATCGATCATTTTGCCATTTCCGCTCCAAATGGACGTTTTCTCCTTCTTTTGCTCCCAAGGACTCCATTGCACCTAATAACTCAAACGCAAACATAAGATAAGATACATATTTTACAAGAAAACTCGCAAAGAAAGCATAAACTATAGATAAATATCTGGGTGTTTACAACACCTATCACACACTGTTTTAAAAACCCTAAAATTGCTTTGCGACAACTCATTACTGCCGCAAAACGATCACAACCATGCATCTTTGCCAACCAAATTGAGTGGCTTAGATCTAATTTTAGGTGGCCCAGGAGATGTCAGCATGCTCGCCGGCAACCCACCTTTGTACATGGGCGATCGACCTGGTCGAACGAACGGTCAACGCTTCGAATCGCTCACCCAAAAGGGGTTGGTCGCGCATCCCCTAAACCCTAAGTTGCGTCAACAACATTATGAAACTGCCGCAAATCATCTCGTACGTTCATCTTTGCTAGCCTAGTTGGATGGTGTAGATTTATTTCCAGAAAACCAACAAGGCAACATCGTGGTCATCGGCCGCCCCTCCTCTACAGGGAGTGATCGACCAGGTGATAACTCACCCATAGGGTCCTCAAACGATCACCCAAAGAGGGCCGGTCGTGCTGCTTTTAAGACGCTCAATCCATGACTGATTCGATCGAGCTCAAAAACAGCGATGCTTCTAATACATCGATTACTTTCAGCTGCTTATTCGAAAGAGATGCTTTACATACATCGATTATAAGAAACACCTTATAAAAATCGGTTTTGCAAATAATTCATTATTTGGCCTAAAAACACTACGTGCCGATTTTAGCGGCAAGTCACATGACTTGACCCATTCAAACATGTCACAAACTGGGGGATACAGACTGGGATATTGGTCTGGCGGTTTACAGCATGCGGCGTGCAACGCGCCCATTACAAGAAAGTATCAGGAAAGGCGGACATTTAACGGTAACGAGAGTAGTGGGCGAACGTGTGGTCGGTCTTCCCTCATAACGGAAACACGATGATCACTACCTTCGGCACAAACCCACTTCTCCACTACTTTACTTTCTCCACTTCCTAAGAGATCAGGGTGCGCTCAATGACTTGTATAAATAGGTTTTCAATTTATTTCAAAAAAGGAACAAGTAGCCAGAAACGATTTTCTGATACACAAGTCATAAACAGCCATACCTTCATAATTCAACATTCTGATCTCAAACACCTTCTTCGCTTCCCTCCCTAAGATCAACCATTCTCCTTCACCTTGTGGCCGAATTGAATCTGGAACGGTCATTTCTTGGTTTAGGCCAGAGTCTTACAGATTGATCTCTCGAATCTAAAAGTACTCCCGCAGTGCATTTGTTTAGGGTTTGAATTCATTTACCAAAAACAGTAGAATCAGTTTTTGCCCTCAAACTATTTTTTCTGCATTATATTTTCTGTATAATTGGAATATCACAGGTTGTGCATAGTTCAATCAAATTGTAAATCCGACCTTTGGTTGTTGAATATAAATTGATTGACACTTGGGCTTTGGTCTTTGGTACCTTCCAAGTTATTTCTCATATCAATCGGACTCATATGTTTCTATCTGTTCGATTGCAGATTGTATTGAGAAATTGAGATATAACTCTTTGATATATTTCTTGATTGATTTGTCTATTAAGTTAGAGCTCTCGAAGTTATATTGGAGTTAGTCCATACATATTCCCGAACGAATTATTGGGTGTGGTTGTTATACCCCCACTTTTGCAATTGGTATTAGAGCAGGCAAACACATTAAGACCTCATAAGTCTGTGTTTGTAGCAATCTGATTTCTGTGGACAGAAGTTTATCTCGCGATTACGCACATAGAGATGTCCTACAAAGTTTTTGATTATGCCAAATGTCTTGGGCTTACCTCAAAGGATAACTCCTTAGTTGATTCTTCCAAATTCTGAGGTAGAAAACTTTTGCTATTAGATTCTGATAACATTCCCTCTAAAGTGACAGTTGACACTATGTCAGAATCTGAAATTGAGCTCACCAGAATGTTAAAAAAATCTGCTATCGATATTCAAGTCTCTAAAATTAGATCTCTTGAAAAAAATTATGCTCAGATCACTGATGAACTTGAGAAGTCTCTTGATAGAGAACGGGAACTCTATAGTATCGTTGAGTCTTTTTCTAACAATATCAAAAATCTTGTTCAAGAAACTACTCTATAGCGCGAAAACATTAGAATGCTTGAAGATACCGTTAAATAAGATTCAATTAGTTAAAAATGTTTAATCGAGACTCATTCATCAAAATTGAACAACTGTCGTGTTGAAAAAGAGAAACTGGTTGCATCTCTTTTACTAGCCCAAGAACAGTGCAACTCCTTGAAAAGGGAAAACTTTTTTTTAGTAAGTAAGTATTCTTCAGTGCCAATCTCTAATACTCATGTGGTATTACCTAACATGGAGAAATTTACTTCCAAGGAATTTCCTGAAACGAGATGCTTCTAACGTTTCTTACTCACAAACTTGTTCATTCTGTAGGAAAAAGAATCACAATATTCTACATTGTTCTGCTAGAAAGAAACAAATTTCTGATCTTCAAAATCTACTTCTTTTTACAGTTGACATAGTAAATCGTCTGACGACACATACAATGGATTTCATTTCTGCAGAAAACCAGAACTCTCATAAAAGAGGTTTCTAGGGCCTCTCATCTATAAATCTCTACAGGAATCGCGTCCCTCTTTATGGTGCAAATCCTTACGCCAAAAATATACACATTCCCAGTGTTTATGAGAATAAGTTTGGTAGATCTAAATCTAGGAGATGGAATTCTCATAATATTGATCCTCTAGAACCAATCTCTAGAGGTCCTAGACTTAATCCTCGGAAAAATCCTTCTGATGGATATTCAAAAAGGTTTATGTCTAATTCGTCTGGAATAAGATATAACCAAAGGAAGGTAAGGAATATACAACACAAACACTCAAAAGTTATTTACAACTCTTCCCTCAATCCTCGTAGTGGGATTACATCTCACTCTGCTACCTAGTTCTAGGTATGTTTGTCCTTGTATCTAACTTGAGAGCTGCAAGGATGATATTTGCGGGATGCTCAAGTTCGTTGTATATTATCGTCTGATCTTTTGTTTGATTTAATGTTGTTTTCTTCATTTGTGAATGTTGAGTTATATCTTGACTCGTAGTAACAAATGCATCTTTCTGAAAAACAAAGTGTATTTCCTTATTTTGGATCTTTTCTGACCCATTAACCTTCTATAACCGGTCCGCGAACGTCCGTGTCTTCTTCCTCTTTATAATTTATAGGGTTTCCATAACAAGGGTTGTTAGAGCATTGCTCGGTCGAACTCGCAAGCGTTGCTATCTCAAGCTTTTTTGTCAAGTTTAGTTGCCAAAACTATAAGTCTTGATTTCTAGTCTACTAATAGCTAAGTCTCGGACTAGGATAGAAAGTGTAGTTGAGCTCTAGACTCCACGGTGTTCATCATGCAAAGACGAAGAATTACTCTAAGAACTAGTGGAACTTTATTGACAAAAAGGTACGTGGAGACTTGAACTTATCTATCACTCAAAATTCTACTTTATCTCCTATCTTGAGACAAAAGTCGTATTGCTATATAGACTATGATTATACACATGTACTATTTCGAGCTGAGTTTATCTCGCTTATCTATTTCTCGAAATATGTGTTGGTAAGATTTCGTTTTGGCCAAGTTCATCTTTACTAGTGACAAAAGTCATATTAGTTTCAATTACTTGAAAATCGCTTTGATGAAAAATAGTTTGTGAATAACAACTATGTAACATCCTCTAAGAATGTTTCAATGATTGAAATGAGAGTTTAGAATACATAACCATGGTTGGATATAAACATTGTGAGACAACTCAGGATAACCGGAACTAAAGTCCGTGTACCAGTACGCGTATTGCCGGAAGTTCACATCCCGTGAATTTCTGCTGGAGTTTGTGAACTTAAAACAAACTTAATCCGGGTACTTAAGTCCACGTACCAGTATGCGTATTTAAGTAGGTTATTTTCTAAAAACAGTTTAATTCGTGAACTAAGACATTTATATTTTAAGGAATGCAATCTTTGTAAATCGTGGCTATAATGTTCATGAATCGATTCGAGTGAACCAAAACTGTTTTTGTTTCTATTGTGTCTTGTATACTTCTATGAGATCTAAGCAATTGAACAACTCTTTAACTAGTTCATTTGAGTCATTTGAACTAGTTGTGGTAAAGAAGAATAAGGTTGATATGAAAGTGCTCAAATGGCTAACCTATGGTTAACTACCGTTGAACCAACGACTTGTACATGTTTAGGTACGGTTACTCAAACCTAAATGAATTTACATTTCATGCATGTATAACAAGCTAAGATTCGATCTAACGGTTTAAAGATATTAGCTTGAATCTAATCAGGTTTTCATCTAACGGTGAATATTGAATGATTTGTTACCAAGGTAGCATTGATAGCAAACCCTGATTTTAAGACTATATAAAGGAGAACTCTAGCAACTGGGAAACCTAATCCCCACACCTCCTGTGTGATACTAGTTGTGTAAGCTAGAGTCGATTCTCCTTTAACCTTAGGTTTCTATCGAGACCTTGTAGGTTAACGACTTGAAGACTTCATTGGGATTGTGAAGCCATACCCAACTATTTTCTCTGTAGTTGCGTGATCTGATCTTGTTGTTTCTATCGTATTTGAGTATAATCGTAAGATTCGCTTGAATTAATTTCTCCGATAGGCAAGATAGAAAAGTAGTCCCAAACATCTTCGTCTCATCGTTTGTGATTCCGCAATATCTAGTTTTGCCATCATACGATTTAGATTATTGTGAGGTGATTGATAATTCTAGGCTGTTCTTCGGGAATATAAGTCCGGGTTATCGATTGGTTCCTGTTCACCTTGATTTATCAAAATATGGAACAAAACTCGTAGGTATTTCTGTGGGAGACAGATTTATCTATTCATGTAGACTTTTTTGTGTGATACATATTTGTTTATAAAGTTTTCGACTTTGGGTTGTAACAACTCTTAGTTGTGGGTGAGATAAGCTAAGGGAATCAAGTGCGTAGTATCCTGCTGG
Source organism: Papaver somniferum (assembly GCF_003573695.1). Lineage (NCBI taxonomy): Eukaryota > Viridiplantae > Streptophyta > Magnoliopsida > Ranunculales > Papaveraceae > Papaver > Papaver somniferum. The sequence continues at coordinate 51,586,979 of NC_039367.1, forward strand.
GATCAGAGACATAAGGAGTACAAATGTACCTTGGATCAATGTGAGATTGATTGGGGTTCAACTACAGTCCAGACCGAAGTTAGTTTGTAGTAGGCTAGTGTCTGTAACGACTTAGTACAGTGTGTGTAATTGATTGGGGTTCAACTACAGTCCAGACCGAAGTTAGTTTGTAGTAGGCTAGTGTCTGTAACGACTTAATACAGTGTGTGTTCAATCCGGACTAGGTCCCTGGGTTTTTCTGCATTTGTGGTTTCCTCGTTAACAAAACTTGTGGTGTCTGTGTTATTTATTTTCCGTATTATAATTTTTTATATAATTGAAATATTACGGGTTGTGCGTTGAATCGATCAATTGGTAAATCCAATCTTTGGTTGTTGATTGAAATTGATTGATACTTGAACATTGGTCTTTGGTACCGTCCAAGTTAATTTCTCTTATATTCAATTAGACTCGCAGATTTCTATTTACTTGAGTAAGTATTGAATTGAGAAATTGAGATATAACTCCTTGATATACTTTTTATTAAGATTGAGTCTGACTGTCTAGTTGATTCTCTTAAAAGTATATTGGAGTTAGTCCATACAGATTGCTAAGCGAAATATTGGGTGTGGTTGTTAGACCCCCGCTTTTTCAATTGGTATCAGAGCAGGAAAACATGTTTAAGGCCTTATAAGTCTGTGTTTGTAGCGATCTGACTCTACGGATAGCAAAGTCTCTATAAACGTTTCACCAGGGATAAGTTCTGATTTTAGACAAAGTTCTGAAAAACTAGTTATTCTCCAGAAGAAGTTGGATGAACAAATCCGGATCAACTCTGATCTTGTTGCAGAAATTGCATTATATAAGTATTTGAAGTCTGTCAAAATTCCTTCAAAGGATTTGAATAACTCTGTTTATTCTTCTCTGAAGAATGATCATAAGTTAGATGATAAACAAGGTCTAGGCTTTGTGAAACCTGATAGTACTCAGAACTACTCATACGAGATTAAAGATGTTGGTCCATGTATGTTCTGTGACTCTTACAATTACTTTCAACATACTTGTATGTCCTTCCGGAAAGGCATAAAAGTTACAAGTAATCTTCATAAGAAAGCTGAATAACTGGTTGCTTCTCTAAAAGGATGTACTAAACTAACAAGAAATTCTAAACAGGATAGTAGTGTTAGTATGAGAGCCTTTGCTTTAAAATCAATATCGCCCTTTCAGTGGTTTCTTGATAGTGGATGTAGCCAACATATGACAGATGATCTCACATGGTTTATTTTTTCAAACGACTATGAAGGAGCTCCGGTGACATTTGGAGATGGGAGTTGCTGCTACATAAGCAAGAAGGGGACGATCAAACTTCCCGGCGTACCTGAAATCCATGATGTAGTATACGTAAAAGGTATGACTGCAAATCTTATTTCTATTAGTCAAATCTGTGAAAAAGACCATAGAGTTGTCTTCAATGCGAATGGATGTGACATTGTAGACAAAACTGGGAAAGTAACTTTTCAGGGAACTCGTGGTAAAACAGTTATCTTCTGGATACTCGGTTCAGTAACTGTTGCAATTTGACTAAGGTGGAATCTACACATCTTTGTCATGAGCGTTTTGGTCACATCAATTATCATCTTCTAACTAAGATCATTAACAAAGGACTTGTTAGAGGTTTTCCCAAAATCATGCAAAGATTGATGGTGTATGTGGTGCCTGTCAAAAGGGTAAACAAACGAAAGTTCACCATAAATCATCTCGAGATATTCTCACTAAAGATCCACTTGATTTAATTCATATGGACCTCTTCGTACCTATTCAACAACCCACGGTTGCTGGTAAGAAGTATTCTTTAGTTATAGTAGATGATTACACCAGATTCACTTGGGTTGCATTTCTATCTCATAAGAATGAAACCCTTGATGAATTCAAGATTATTGTTAAGAGAATCCAGAACGAACAAGGTCGCAAACTAAAGAAAATTAGAAGCGACCGTGGAACTGAATTCAAGGACACTATGGTGTTTGAATTTTGTGACGAACTGGGGATTATTCAACAATATTCACCACCCATTACTCCTCAAGCCAATGGATTTGCAGAAATAAAAAACAGGAATATTCAAGAAATGGCCAGGGTAATGCTTCATAACAAAAACTTATCGTTAAGGTTTTGGGGAGAAGCTGTCTTTACAGCATGTTATTTGTTCAACCGTGTCTACCTACGGTCTAAAACCCTAAACACTCCTTATGAGTTGTGGTACGGTAGAAAACTCAACTTGCACTATCTCAGAGTGTTCGGAAGTAAGTTCTTTATTCTAAAAGATCGAGAACAGAGAGGGAAATTTGATACTAAAAGTGATGAAGGTATCTTCCTTGGCTACTGATAGTCTTGGTTTTCGAGTTTTTAATTTCAAAACCCAAGTTATGATGGAGTCCGCTAATTTTATTATCGATGATATTAGTAATTTTCATCATGATAATCTTCCTGTTGAATTGCCTCCAACTGAGACGATTATGAAAGTCAAAGAAATCCCAGAATCAGTTGAAGTCATCCCAACTGTTACTGATCCTGATATTTCTAGTGACGAGGAGAAGAGCACTGATCAGGCTACTCATGTTGAACAAGAGTGTGTCCCTCATCGTCACCTCTGAGTTCAAAGGAATCATGATCCCAACAGTATTATTGGAGGTAGAGATTCTACTTCTAAGACAAGAGGACAACTTCAAAATATTTGCAATTTTGGTTGTTATCTTTCGCAAGTAGAACCGAGAAATATTGATGAAGCTCTTAGCGATCCCTCGTGGGTGAATGCAATGCATGAAGAGTTAAATCAATTTCAAAGAAAGACGTATGGGAACTAATACCTTGTCCCTCCAATATCAATATCGTTGGTACTAAATGGATGTTCAAGAATAAGTCTGATGAATTTGGCATAATTGTCAGAAATAAAGCCAGACTTGTCGCTCAAGGATATTCACAGATTGAAGGTATCGAATTTGATGAAACCTTTGCTCATGTGGCACGCCTTGAGTCCATTCGGTTGTTATTAGCTCATGCTTGTTTTCTTAAGGTTAAGCTGTTTCAAATGGACATAAAATCCGCGTTCCTAAACGGAAATTTAAAGGAAGAGGTCTATGACGCTCGACCTAAGGGTTTTGAAAACCCTGATTTCCCAGATCATGTTCTTAAGCTTAAAAAGGCATTATATGGGTTAAAATAAGCACCTAGAGCCTGGTTCGAAAAACTTACTACTTCTCTTCTTAGGAAAGGTTTTTCGAGAGCCGGAGCTGATAAAACCTTGTTTACCAAATGGAGTGGGAAAGATGTTGTCATTTCTCAAGTCTATGTAGATAATATCATCTATAGTTAAACTTCTGAGAAACTTGCAAAGGATTTCCAAGTCTCTCTTGGCAGAGAATTTGAAATGAGCAATATTGGTGAATTAAAGTTCTTCTTAGGATTACAAATTCAACAACATAAGGATGGAATTTACTTATCTCAAGAAAAATATGCTAAGGATCTTGTCTCAAGGTTCGGCCGGGATAAGTCAACTCCAAAACTGACACCTATGCCCACCACTGGTAAACTACACAGAGATAAGAAAGGAGTAAATGTGGATCAAAAAATGTATCGATCTATTATTGGTAGCCTTTTATATCTTACAGCTACTAGACCTGATTTTGGTTTTAGTGTTGGTTGTTGTGCTAGATTTTAGGCTAACCCAAAGGAATCTCATCTTGAAGCTGCAAAAAAGATCATACAGTATGTGAATCACACGGTCGGGTATGGTCTATCTTACACTTTTGATACTAACACTGACCTTTCTGTTTATTCAGATGCTGATTGGGCAGGATGTGTAGAAGACAGAAAAAGTACATCAGGGGTTTCTACTACGTAGGACTGAATCTTGTGGCTTGGCATAGCAAGAAACAAAATTCACAATCCATGTCCACATGTGAAGCAGAATATATTGTTGCCGGCTCATGTTGTACTCAACTTCTCTGGATGAAACAAATGTTGGATGATTATGGAATTGATACTGGAATAATGAAGATCTTTTGTGATAACTCTAGCGCGATTCGAATCACTGAGAATCCCGCTGAGCACTCAAGAACGAAGCACATTGATATAAGGTACCATTTTATTCGAGATCTCTATGAAAATGGTATCATAAATATGGAATTTATGCCTTCCGAACAACAATTGGATGATATTCTTACCAAACCATTAGACACTGCTACATTTCAACACTTACGGCAGTCTACTGGTGTTGTTTTGGTTCATTAGTTATTCCTAAAACTCTTGCCCCTGTGCTTATCTCGTTCTTTTGGGAAATTGAGTTTGGAACTCCAGTAAGTGTTTACTTCAATTCTGCATTTGTTTTAGTAGGTTGATTTTCTGTCAGGTTTCTTAGTTCCAAAGAAATCCTTCTTTTCTTAAGAAAGTAAGGTCGCTCTTGTTGTTCTCTCGAGAATGACATTTTATGGGGGAGAGTTCTTAATTGAACTTGTGCTTAATTTCCAAATCTTTGTGGGGAGTACGGATGTGGAATTTTATAGGGGTTATCTCGTATCTTTATAAACTCCTTGATGAATGCATTTAGCTTCGGCTATATGATTGCATCTAAAAAGTTTATATGTACTTTCTTTTGGTCATGAAGTGTCTCTATGGAAATTTCATGAGGATCCCACTAGTTTTCGTACCTTTGCCAATTTTATTGACAAAAAAGGGGAGAATTAATGTGTAGTTCGCACTACAAATACATATGGTTTTCAGATCATTATGTAAGGGGGAGTGGTTTTCATGTGAGATGAAGTATTTACTAAGGGGGAGTGATACATATCACCATAGTATTGTTGTCAAATTTGTGATACAACTGAACTTTGATGTTGTGTAATAATACTATGACACTGTGTAACAATGATTGGGAGCTTTTGTTTTCTCATTGTTATGGCTACAGATTTTCAACAACGATGATGCTGCATTGAATATCTTTGGAATCATTGGAGTGCTTGGAAGTGACGAAGATTTCGAGTAATGTTGAAGAACTAAGAGGATCATGCATGTGGAAGAGAAGCTGCAAAGTTTATTTATTTTGTATTCCATATGTATTGATAGTTTTGTCACTAAAATTGACAAAGGGGGAGATTGTTAGATCAATGCTCGGTCGAACTCGCAAGCGTTACTATCTCAAGCTTGGTTGACAAGTTTAGTTGCCAAAACTATAAGTCTTGATTTCTAGTCTACTAATAGCTAAGTCTCGGACTAGGATAGAAAGTGTAGTTGAGCTCTAGAATCCACGGTGTTCATCATGCAAAGACGAAGAACTACTCAAGGAACTGGTGGAACTTCATCAACAAAAAGGTATGTGGAGACTTGAACTTATCTATCACTTAAAAGTCTACTTTATCTCCTATCTTGAGATAAAAGTCGTATTGCTATATAGACTATGATTATACACATGCACTATTTCGGGCTGAGTTTATCTCGCTTATCTATTTCTCGAAATATGTGTTGGTAAGCTTTCGCTTTGGCCAAGTTCATCTTTACTAGTGTCGAAAGTCATATTAGTTTCAATTACTTGAAAATCGCTTTGACGAAAAACAGTTTGTGAACAACAACTATGTAATGTCCTCTAAGCATGTTTCAATGATTGAAATGAGAATTTAGAATACATAACCATGGTTGGGTATAAACATTGTGAGACAAGTCATATGTGTGTAACTCCAATATCCTTGAACCAAAGTATGCGTACTTTGCTGCTCAGGATAACCGGAACTAAAGTCCGTGTACCAGTACGCGTACTGCCGGAAGTTCACGTCCCGTGAATTTCTGCTGGAGTTTGTGAACTGAAAATAAACTTAATCCGGGTAATTAAGTCTGCATACCAGTATGCGTACTTAAGTAGGTTATTTTCTAAAAACAGTTTAATTCATGAACTAAGACATTTATATTTTAAGGAATGCAATCTTTGCAAACCGTGGCTATAATGTTCATAAATCGATTCGAGTGAATCAAAACTGTTTTTGTTTCGATTATGTCTTGTATACTTCTATGAGATCTAAGCAATTGAACAACTCTCTAACTAGTTCATTTGAGTCAATTGAACTAGTTGTGGTAAAGAAGAATAAGGTTGATATGAAAGTGCTCATATGGCTAACCTATGGTTAATTAACGTTGAACCAACGAATTGTACACGTTTAGGTACGGTTACTCAAACCTAAATGAAGTTACATTTCATGTGTGTATAAAAAGCTAAGATTTGATCTAACGGTTGAAAGATATTAGCTTGAATCTAATCAGGTTTTCATCTAACGATGAATATTGAATGCTTTGTTACCAAGGTAGCATTGATTGCAAACCCTGATTTGAAGACTATATAAAGAAGAACTCTAGAAACTGGGGAACCTAATACCCACATATCCTGTGTGATACTAGTCGTGTAAGCTAGAGTCGATTCTCCTTTAACCTTAGGTTTCTATCGAGACCCTGTAGGTTAACGACTTGAAGACTTCATTGGAATTGTGAAGCCAGACTCAACTATTTTCTCTGTAGTTGTGTGATCTGATCTTGTTGTTTCTATCGTATTTGAGTACAATCATAAGATTGGCTTGAGATTAATTTCTTCGATAGGCAAGATAGAAAAGTAGTCACAAACATCTTCGTCTCATCGTTTGTGATTCCGCAATATCTAATTTTGCCATCATACGATTTAGATTATTGTGAGGTGATTGATCATTCTAGGTTGTTCTTCGGGAACATAAACGTGAGTTATCGATTGGTTCCTGTTCACCTTGATTTATCAAAAGATGGAACAAAACTCGTAGGTATTTCTGTGGGAAACAGATTTATCTATTCTTATAGACTTTTCTGTGTGATACAGATTTGTTTATAAAGTCTTAAACTTTGGGTTGTAGCAACTCTTAGTTGTAGGTGAGATCAGCTAAGGGAATCAAGTGTGTAGTATCCTGCTAGTATCAGAGATGTAAGGAGTACAAATATACCTTGGATCAGTGTGAGATTGATTGGGGTTCAACTACATTCCAGACCGAAGTTAGTTTGTAGTAGGCTAGTGTCTGTAACGGCTTAATACAGTGTGTGTTCAATCTGGACTAGGTCCCAAGGTTTTTCTGCATTTGCAGTTTCCTCGTTAACAAAACTTCTGGTGTCTATATTATTTCTTTTCAGCGTTATATTTTGTTATATAGTTGAAATATCACAGGTTGTGCGTTGAATCGATCAATTGGTAAGTCCAACCTTTGGTTGTTGATTGAAATTGATTGATACTTGAACATTGGTCTTTGGTACCGTTCAAGTTAATTTCTCTTGTATTCAATTAGACTCGCACATTTATATTTGCTTGAGTAAGTATTGAATTGAGAAATTGAGATATAACTCCTTGATGTACTTTTTTATTAAGATTGAGTCTGACTGTCTAGTTGATTCTCTTAAAAGTATATTGGAGTTAGTCCATACAGATTGCTAAGTGAAATACTGGTTGTGGTTGTTAGACCCTTGCTTGAGTAAGTACTGAATTGAGAAATTGAGATATAACTCCTTGATATACTTTTTATTAAGATTGAGTCTGACTGTCTAGTTGATTCTCTTAAAAGTATATTGGAGTTAGTCCATACAGATTACTAAGCGAAATATTGGGTGTGGTTGTTAGACCCCCGCTTTTTCAAGGGATTCCTTCTCTTGTTCACAAACACACACACACACACACACACACACACACACACACACATATATATATATATATTGTTCTTTTTCCATCCCTATTTTTTTTAAAAAAATATGTGCTCTTCAAGATCTCAGGAAGTGGTTGTTCTTGATATGGAAGAACGCATTAAAGGATGCAGTTCGGTTCAAGAACTTGCTTTGAAGAAAATTATTGCAATAAAAGAGTACAACTTTTGGATTGATGAATCAGTCAAGGATTTGATTCACTTTCAGAATGATTCACATTTCGAATTTGCATACCTTCAACTACAAATAAATCATCTTATTGATGGTCAGACCAAAATCCTTGAGAATCAAAAAGTCTTGATACGGAACCAGAAGAAGCTCATATCTGATTGCATCAAGGCCAGGAAACTTTCTCGCATTGTTGATCGAAAATTAAATGTTCTAACTCACGAACATGGAGTTTCTACGGTCAAGAGGATCAAGGATATCGATAATACCTTTTATGATGGTGTCATGGAGAGGTATAAAGTTATCAAAGAAGCTTTATAATATCTAGGAAACTTCTTATGCGAATTTATTCTTGTGTTTAAGAAGGATAACTAAGGTTTGGAATAGCAAATATTGTGATTACACATAGCTATTGCCAACAATTTTCATCTTGCAATGTTTTTAGATTTCTTTATTTAAATTCTAAGTTATTTGGAAGATGATTTTGCAGTATTAATCTTTATTGGTTTTATATATTGCAAATATTTTATGGGATATATGTGTTTACGTCCGTGAACTATGATTATCTCATATGTGTTCAAAAGTTAAGTCTATTATGTCTTTAAGCAAATATTGATAAAAGATAGAATGAACTTTTGAATATTCCACAATATTGATCTTTCCCTGATCCACTTCTATGTGAAAGTACTGTATGGATCCGTAAGTTTTCTTATGTTGGGCATTTCCGATTAAATTAATCATTAAGGTCTATTGTGGTTAATTTATTCGAGTTTTCTGGATACAAATTCGTGTTTCATATAATTTGTTAATGTCCAAATAAATCCTTCCTTTCTTGTAAAAGTAAGGTCGCTCTTGTTATTCTTTCGGGAATGACATATTATGGGGGATAGTTCTTAATTGAACTTGTGCTTAATTGACCAATATTTGTGGGGAGTGCGGTTGTGCAATATTGTAGGAGTTATCTTGTATCTTTATAAACTCCTTGATGAATACACTAAGTTTCGACTATGTGAAATCATCGAAACCAAGTTATGTTCTCTTTTAGTCATGAATAATTGTAGTTGCAGGAAATCCTACACCACACCCCTCATATGATTTCATTATTAATCAACTCATTTTTAGGTTTACACTTTTAATTTTATTAATCAATCTTTGAATGTTCTTACAAGAAAAGATAAAGAAATCAAGAATGATCCTGATCTAGACTTTCTCTCTCCTATTTACTTGTTTCTTACCCAAAAAATAGATCTCTCCTTCTCTTTACAACTTGAACGACTATTTATAAGGAAATACATAGTGGATGACAGCTAATCTGTCCTTTATTTTCGGGTATGGTCTGCGACATTCTCGCAACCTTACAAATGTTAATTTCGCAAGCTCTCTAATTTTCGCAGGACTATCATATTTTTCTCGTGATCTTAGCTAACAACATTTATTTTATTCTTCCTGAAATTGTTCTGCGACGCTGTTGTATTGTGATGTTGATAATTTCGCTGAAATATTGTCGTTGCGAGATTCTGATCCTACATCTTTCCTCTTCTCATATCATTTCTGCGAAGTAGAGAATGATGTGTCCTCTTCATATTCTGCATTTATCACACGTATTCTTTCTTCCATCTATTTCTTGACACGTCTTTTGTAACCGTTGCTTTTTAACCGCTTATATCTTTCCATATTAATCGTGTTTATTTTCTCGAGGAAAAAACTCCCTCTATATATATATTCTTTCTCATTCTCTTTTTCTTTCTTTTTATTTTCTCTGCAACTTCATCGTTCTTCTGCAAATTCCATTATTGCAACTTTTCTTCTTTCTTCTTCAATCTTTTTAAGTTCTTCTTCATCTTCATACTATTTCTTCTGCAGATCTTCATCGTTCGTAATTTTCTTCGAAATAACCTTCCTGCTATTGTTTTCCATGGATTCATCAAGGTTAGTTTTCTTTTTTCTTCTTTACGGGTTTTGCTGAAATTGATCTTGTTTATTGTCTTATTTGATGTTGTTTATGTGATTCCCATACTCTTGTTATTTCAGCAAAAGCGCCTCCAACACTAGATTTACAGTTCAGAATCCTAATATTCCCAAACCGCAGCATAAGGTTGTTGCGCATAAAAGAAAGTCTGCGAATGAGAAGGTAGTAAGAAACACTATCCTTTTCTAATAACAATATTGTTGCCTATGTTTCTTATCTGGGTTGTAATTCGCAGGGTGATAAAGATGTCAATAAACCTCTCAAGAAATCTCGCCACCTTAAAATTGTTCCAACTTCTGTTCCCTTCCACTTACTCATCTCTTCTAAATCTCCTGCGACATCTTCGCAAGATAAACCTTTATCTCCAATTCGCGAAAAAGCTGCTTCAGACTTCATTTCTTCAGCCGACCTTTCAATGATTGAAACCCCCCTTGTTGATCCTTCTGTGAATGAAACCTATTCTCTTCCCATTGAGAATGTTTCTCAACCTTCTATCACTACCAGTTATCTACCTAAGTCTCTTCTTCTTTCGAAAGAAACCGTGGAAGGGATAGCTATTGCCTTCAAAGTTTTATCTGAAGTCCTGGATGATGTCAAGAAGTCTTCTATTGATCCTATCAAGTCTAATGTTTGCGAAATTCTGAGCAAGCATTTAGGTTCTGACAGAGCTGCTTCGCAGACAACTTTGGAAAAAGAATGTAATGCTCTTCGTCTCGAAAATCAAAAGCTTCAGAATGTTTTGCTGGATCGTGACAATCTTCGCAAGAAGAATGATGAATTGAGAGGTATGATTTTCTTATCTATGTCTTTAATTTTCCTTTTCAATGGTTTTATCCTTCCCATATTTAATTATCCTTGAAATCCCTCTTTCGCATGTTAAGCCTTAAACCAGAAAAGAATAATGGAGAGATATCAATTTGAATCTGCTGTTGAAGAAGCCCGTGTTGATAAATAAATATTGATGGATCAATATAACCAATTAGATAACCTCTATTCATATTCTCTTGATCATATAAATAATCTTACCAATAAAAATACCCAATTAGTTCAAGGACAATATTTATTAAGTAATGAAGTATCTCGCCTTTATTATTCTTTAACTAAAGCTAATTTAGGGATGGAAACTTTATCAGATGAGAATAAAACCTTATCTCAAGAGAAGCGAACTTATTTAAACAAGATGGCGATATCTTCGCAACAACTTAGTATTCTTCAAAAAGTATGTGATGACCAAAAGCAATCTCTTTGCTCTTTGAGAAATGAACTTAAAGAAGTAACAGAGTCATCTATCGCTGAAAGAGATACACCCATTCAAGGTAGAATAGCTTTAAGTGTAAAGGCGAATCAGCTTAAAGAACAATATTCCAAATTAGAAGAATCTTATTCTTCTCTTGCGAAGAAAAATGCCTTTCTTATTTCTAAAGAGAAAAATCTTGAGTCTCGACTTAAAGGTTTAGCTGGAGATAAATTTGATGACGCAATGGACCGTTGGGAGAATAGTTGTTTGTCCTTGATTCAACACCTTATTTCGCAAAAGGAAGGTAGTCATAATACTTTGACTGCCTTAATTATCTTTTCTTTGTCATATCTTTCTGAATTCTTCATCTTAATGAAATTTTGTATTCTATTTTTCGCAGAGTCTGAGAAGAATCTTCATTCTTCTATTTCTGTTTTGGAGGCTAAATATGCCAAAATTCGCAAAGAAAATGCATTGCTCGTCTCTGCCCTTACTGGTTCTCGCGACCGAGCAGAAAGAATGTTTGATTATCTTGCTTATTTTAAAGATATTCAAGATAGGAATCATGAGAGAGCACTTCTTCGTCAAGTTCATCTCCGGGCTGAAGTCCTTGTAAATGACATTTTATTGTCCAAATCTCTTCCTCCTACATCAATTGAACCTTTAGAAGTAGATGATGATGAAGTTCCTCGTCTTGCTGATAGTGATTATGATTACGAAAGCGGTTCAGAGGATAATTTCTTGGAAGATGAAGAAGATATTCCTTCTAAAGAAGCATCTGCTGGTGTTAATCAAAATGAGAAAGAAATTTCTCCTGAAGAAGTAATTGCTGGCGATAATCAAGATGCTAGTCAAGGCGAAGATCAAAATCGAAATGAAGGAGATGCTTGCGATAATGAGAATATTGGCGAAGAATTTCTGTTATCTCCTGCTACTGAAATTAATACTGAAGCTTGAGATTCTTATCTAGCTTTATCTTCTTGAACTGTCTTATTTTTATCACTTTTGCGAGTTATATTTTTCAACCAACTTTGGAATCAACTTTTCCTTTTAATATTTTGTTGATGAGAAAGATAATGCTTCTTGTGTATTGATTCCCATACTTGCCTCTCATTATCTTTCTTGTAAAAATTAATCTGTTACGAATACTTATAAATATTTTGTTTTATCATGTGCTCTTATTTTGCCTTCTTAATTAAAGGTCTTATTATGCCACCTCTTGTCATTGCGACAAAATCGCAGGACGTCCTTGCACTTTCATGCAAAAATCCATTGATCTGGCCTTAACTTTTTCTTTTGTATTATGGCCTCTTCAGGAATGTTGCGACAATATGACAGGCCTAAATATTCTTGCGAAAATAAAGCCCTATGACATTGCCGTCTTGCGACGAAATCGCATGACGTCTTCGCACTTTCATGCGAAAACCCATTGATCTCGTCTTATCCTTTTCTTTTGTATCATTGCCTCTTCAGGATTGTTGCACAAATATGACAAGCCTTAATATCCTTGCGAATAAAAAGCCTCATGACATTTGCGTCTTAAGACACTTATCAGCTCCCTAATGGAGGGTGCCGCCCTTATGTCCCCCATGGTTGCCCCTTCAAGGAGGCGTACTTCTACCATACAAGGTTAGCTCCTCCCATCCAGTCTTAACAACAACCAGTTGTTTTCGCAGCCTCTTATCCCTTTTACCTATAGGGATTATGGTTACGAGACTGCACCCTAAGTGGGGTTTTCTTCGGGCCGAGTGCAGTATAAGCCAAGACTTGTCAAGAATGGCAAGGTACGCTTCAAACGTCCCTGAAACTCTTGACTCAACCGTGTACCTCGGCGCCTTGATCAGATCTGCACTCCTTGGGAGAGTCCTTATTACCTTAGTCTCCCAACCCAAGTCATATGCTTAAGCTGAGAATCCAAGGTGCCTCTCCCGGATGGGCTTTATTGACCCCAAATCTCCATGACTCAGGTTCTGGTGGCGGTGTAGCCTTTCCCTGAGCCATGCAACAGGTACCCCCTAATATGACGTACTTTAGGTCTTACATTTGCCTCTTGCGAAATTTTATTCGCGAACTAGGGTTTACGCCATAAAGGTTCGCCCCTTTCTTTTATGTCATTGTTCTGTGATTATCTCTGCGAAAATTTCGCACATCATGATCTTGTTTTTTATATGATTAATCTTGCAATTATTCTTTCAGAATCCATAACTTCTCAAAGCTTCTTACGGATAATATATTTTTAAGTACAACTTGTTCCATGCTCTGTCTAATCTATGACCAACATCTCTTCCTTCTGGATCCATTAATCTATAAGATCATGTTCCAACTATCTCCTTAATGATGTAAGGTCCATCCCATTTTTTCGCTAATTTTCCACCATTTTCTCGCTGATATATTGGTGTTTCTCGCAGAACTAAATCTCCTGGTTGAAATTCGCGTATTTTGACACGTTTATTATATTCTCGGGCTAATCTTCGCTGAAATTCGCGTAATAACCTTGCATTTTTGCTTTATGTGCCAAAGATCTTCCTCCACTATGATTGCCAGCATCCCCACTATGTAACATTTTTAGCACTTTTTCTCCTTCCTCTCGTGTCAAACATCTGAGTGATGGTCCATTAAAGGATTTTCGGTATAGCAACCCATCTCTTAATTCATAATTCGTTGCGCGGATTTTTAACTTGTGTGTTTCCAATCTATTTCTTGGTGTTTCTCCTTTCTCCAAATATGCATGAAGTTCCATTCTCCAATCTGCGATATTGTTCATTTGTTCTTCTTCTTCATTGTCTATTATCATCACGTCCACGTCTTCTTATTCTTTATTGATTGATGGTGATAGAAGTGTTTATATTTTTATGCATCTCGCAGTTGGATCTGTCATCATGCTTGAGATGAAAGCAAAAGTGTCTGCGTGTCTGTTATCTTTCTTGAAATGTGCCTCCATTTTATTTTTGGGATTTTCGCTGACAATTCTTCAACCAGGTTTTTGTATTTCTTCAAGGATGGTTCATTTGTAGTGTACTCTCCCTTTATTTGGCGAATAACTAGCTGCGAATCACTAGTGATCCTGACATTTTCTAGTTTCATTTCTATTGCAAATTTTAAGGCATGTATCACAACTTCATATACTGTTTCATTATTAGTGGATGCAAATTCCAATCTGAATGAAAAAGCCATTTTTACTCCTTCTGGCGAAATTAAAACAATTCCAACTCCATTTCCTTCTCCATTTGATGATCCATCTACTAATATCTCCCATCTATTTGGTTCTGTTAATAAATCTTTTGGATCTCCGTGTTCTTCTTCTACATCCATCATTTATTTCACTGCTTCATCTTCTTCCAAAGGAAATTCTGCCAAGAAATCTGCAACAACTTGTGATTTTGGTGAAGATAAAATTTCATACTTAATATCAAAGTGGCCTACTTGTGCATTCCATCTCTCCACTCTTCCTGATCTTTTAGAATTCTTCATCACTGATTCAATTGGTACTTTTGTTAATACCTTTATCTTGTGCGCTTGAAAGTATATGCGGAGCTTAAATGATGCATAAACTAATGCTAAGATTAACTTCTCAATCTTTGAGTAATTCTTCTCGGCAGTATTAAAAGTTTTGTTAATGTAATAAATGGGTTTCTCCACTCCTGCATCTACTCGCAATAACACAACACTTAATGCATGCGACGTCGTCGCAAGATAGATCAATAATTCTTCTCCTGATTCTGCTTTTTGTAAAATAGTTGTTTTCATAAGATGTTCTTTAATCCCTTGAAAATCTTTTTCACATTCATTAGTCCATTTAAATTTCGCACCCTTCTTGAGTATATCGAAAAAAATATTTGCATTTGTCTGATGATCGCGAAATGAATCTCCCCAGCGAAGCTAGAAGCCTATTCAACTTTTGTACATCTTTTATTGTTGCTGGTGTTGGCATGTCACGAACTGCTTGCACTTTTTCTGGATCAACCTGTATTCCTTCCTTTGATACAATGTAGCCTAAAAATTTTCCCGATGCAACTCCAATAGTACACTTCTCAGGATTAAATTTAATGTTATACTGCCGCATTTGTTCAAAAATCTCCCTCAGGTATTGTACATGGTATTTAGCTTATTTACTCTTTACTAACATGCCATCCACGTATACTTCTAATGTTTTGTGTATCCATTTTGCGAACACCTTCTCTACCATTCTTTGGTATGTCGCTCCCGCATTTCGCAAACCAAATGGCATTTTCGTGTAACAATATAAACCTCTAGGGGCAAAGAAAGCAGTATGTTCTTGATCTTCTTCAGCGAGAGGGATTTGGTTATACCCTTTGTACCCATCTAAAAATGATACCCTATCGTTTCCTGCTGTGGATTCCACCATTTGAGGAATATCTGGTAACGGAAAACTATCTTTTGGGCAAGCTTTGTTTAAATCAGTGAAATCTATGCAAATCCTGATTCCTTTGTTTTTCTTTGGGACAATGACCATATTCGCTATCCATTCTGGGTATTTAGCTTCTCTTATGATTCCCGCATCAAGCATTTTCTGTAGTTCTTCTTCTATTTGGGAATGGTAAGTTGTTGCAATTTTTCTTATTCTCTGTTTAAATGGTCTCACATTTTTGTTAATCTCCAACTTGTGGCATGCAATTGATGGATCTATTCCCGGTATCTCATCCATGCTTCCTGCGAAAACATCTTTATATTCTCGCAACAAGTTAACAGTTCTTTCTTCTTCCATATCCATTTTGGTTCCAATTCTCAATATTAGAGGTTCCTCTATAGTCCCAACGTTTATTTCTTTTGTTGGTTCTGCGGCAGTGTAACTGGGTTTAGGTTCTCCCATTGGTATTGGTTCTTTTATTGTTTTCATAGGTCCTTCTCCTTCTTCCGAAATTTCGTTGGGTATTCCTTTGCCTTCTTTTGCCCTTATCATATATACTCTAAATTCTTCTTCTTTCTTTGCTTCATTTGCCAACTTTCTGCGAAATTGTTTCTTTTTTGCTTGTCCTTCATAATGCTTTACTTCAATTTGATGACATAATTTCGCATTGTCAACATCTCCTCTGATTTCACCTATTCCATTTGGTGTGGGGAATTTAATACATTGATGCAACGTTGATACCACAGCTTTTATCGCATGTATCCATGGTCTTCCTAATAACATGTTATATGGTGATTCCATATCCACCACGCAAACCGTTACATGTGTTTCGATTTCTCCAAGTGGAATTCGTACCACTATCTCTCCTTTAGGTTTTGTTGTGGATTTTCCAAAGCCGTGAACAAAATATGTTGAACTGGACATTTCTTCATCTTTAAATCGCATTCCCCGGAATGCGTGATAAAATATTATATCCACTGAACTTTTCGTATCGATTAAAGTTCTGTTCAATATCCATTCTACTGTGGATTTTGTCGTTGTCTCCTTCTCTTTTCGCGTAATAGGCACTGTGATAACCAATGGAGATGTGTGGTTCAAATTTTCTTTTGGTATTTCTGCCGCCATGAATGTAATTTTTTGCTTTTCCCAATCTTTCAAGGGTGATGTCTTTTCTACCGCTGTAACTTTCCTTCCTTCAAAATTTCATTTATGTATTTTTCCTTTGATGTTTTCATGGAATTCATTAACCATCGTTTTTGTTATCATATTACACTCCAATCTTTTGTCATCTTCATTAATTCTATTCATCTTTCTTTTAACTGGTTCACTGATTTATTTAATCACTTTCTTAATTTGAATATTTTCAACAACAATCTTCAACTTTCGATCTTCAAGGTCCCTGTTTCTAGCGCCATTATGTAGTTGCATGAAATCCTACACTACACCTCTCATATGATTTCATTATTAATCAACTCATTTTTAGGTTTACACTTTTAATTTTATTGATCAATCTTTGAATGTTCTTACAAGAAAAGATAAATAAATCAAGAATGATCTCTGATCTAGACTTTCTCTCTCCTGTTTACTTGTTTCTTACCCAGAAAATAGATCTCTCCTTCTCTTTACAACTTGAACGACTATTTATAAGGAAATACATAGTGGATGACAGCTAATCTGTTCTTTATTTTCGGGTATGGTCTGCCACATTCTCGCAACCTTACAAATGTTAATTTCGCAAGCTCTCTAATTTTCGCAGGACTATCATATCTTTCTCGTGATCTTAGCTGACGTCATTTATTTTATTCTTCCTGAAATTGTTCTGCGACGCTGTTGTATTGTGTTGTTGATAATTTCGCTGAAATATTGTCGTTGCGAGATTCTGATCCTACAATAATATCTTTGAGAATTTCATTATGATTCTGTAGTTTTCATACCTTTACCAATTTATATTGACAAAAATGGGGAGAATTATTTTCTAGTTCACACTACATACATGATTTCCGGATCATTATGTAAGGGGGAGTGGTTTTCATTGTGCGATGAAGTATTGACTAGGGGGTGGGTGGGGGGGGGGGGGTGATACATATCATCGTAGTATTATTGTCAAAGTTGTAATACAATTGGACTTTGATGTTGTGTAATAATACTGAAGTATTGACTAAGGGGGAGTGATACATATCATTGTAGTATTATTGTCAAAGTTGTGATACAATTGGACTTTGATGTTGTGTAATAATACTATGACACTTTATACCAATAAGAAAACAACTTGTTGATTATTGTTATGGCTACAGATCTTCAACAACAATGATGCTGAGTTGAACACGTTCAGAATCGATTGAGTACTTGAAGTGACGAAGAATTCAAGGAATGTTGAAGAACCAAGGAAATCAAGCATGTTGGATGAGAAGCTACAAAGTTTATTTATTCTGTAATCAATTTATATTGATAGTTTTGTCACTAAAATTGGCGAATGGGAGATTGTTACAGAGCTGCTCGGTCGAACTCGCAAGCGTTGCTATCTCAGGCTTGTTTGTCAAGTTTAGTTAATCAAAATTATAAGTCTTGATTTCTAGTCTACTTACAGTTATGTCTCAGATTATGATAGAATGTGTAGTTGAGATTTAGACTTCACGGCGTTCATCGATTGAAGACGAAGATTTACTGAGGAGAGCTTGGGGGAACTTCATCAACAAAAGGTATGTGGAGACTAAAACTTATCTATCACTCAGAAGGCTATTATATTCTATCTCCTAATGAGACTAAGTCGTATAACTATATAGACTTTTATATTATACACATTTGATATTTCGAGATGAGATTAACTCGCTTATATATTTATCGAAATATGTGTTGGAAGCTTTTTGCTTTAGCTACGTTCATCATTATTCTTGACGAGTTTAGTTGGAAACAATTTATTTGTTGGAAACTAAATAATAAGTCAAAAGATGATCATGTGAAAATTGCCTTGAAACATCTTACATGATTTGTGTGAGATAATCATTTGATGGCGACTCGGAAAGTTTCGTATTGATCATTCGATCACTTAAAAATTACTTATAACCTAATGGTATGTGTGAGACAGCCGTTGTCGTCTTCTAAGGATGTTTCAATGATTGAAATGAGAGTTTAGAACAATTAACATTTGTCTGGATACAACACAGTATGCATACAAGTATGCAAACTGTTTTGGTATGATTCAGGTCCGGAAACCTTGTTTGCAAACTGTTTTAACTGTTAAAGTCCGGGAACCAAGTTTGCATACCAGTATGCGAACGGTTCTACCTGAGTTAGGTCTGGGGCGGCTGTTTGTGTACCCGTTTGCAAACGGCTGGACAAGACCAAAGTCCGGAACCAATAGTTTGCATACCAGTTTGTAAACTTAGTGTTCTAAAATCGGTTAATTATGATTCCATACTCATTAAAAAATACATTTATAAATTAAGGGATGCAATCTTTGCAAACCGTGGCTTAATGTTTATAAATTGATACTTATATAAGTACTTTGTACAATTACGGAATCATTCCGATTTTGTTTCAATTTGTTCATATATATTTCTATGAGATATAAACAATTGAACAACTCTATGATTAACACTTTGATTATCTTTCATAGATTGATCGCAGTATTTGATCTAGAAGTGTTAGATAAATGTGGTTAAGACAAAAGTATTCATATGGTTAACTTTGGTTAACTATTGTTGAGCCAACTCAATATACACGTTTAGGTACGGTTACCCATATCTAAATGAAGGTATATTTCATTTGTGTGTAACAAGCTAAGATCATCTAACGGTGGAGAGATATTGCTTTGGTTTTAAGCAAAATTAGCTTGAATCTTAAATCAGGATTTCATCTAACGCTGAACATTGAATGCTTTGTTACTAACCTAACTTAGCTTTGGTTTAAAGCAAACCCTGATTTGAAAGACTCTATAAGGGAGAACTCTAACAACTGTAAAACCTAATCCCGACACTTTCCTGTGTCCTAGTTGCGACTAGAGTCGATTCTCCTTTAACCTAGGTTTTTCCAAAACCATTATAGGTTAACGACTTGAAGACTTCATTTGGGATTCTTGAAGGCAGATCCAACTATTTTCACTGTAGTTTCAAGCACAGGATAACCCCAAGGGGTTGTGAGTTGTTTTCTACCAATTGGGGCCCTTCCTGTGTTCTGATCTTACTTGTTCTATCATATTGTGTACTAACTTCTTTAAAATTTGCTCGAGATTTATCTCTGATAGGTAAGATATAAAAAGTAATCACAAATCTCTTTGTCTCATTCTTTGTGATTCCACAATAACTTCTTCTACTACCATATAGTTAAGTTATTGTGAGGTGATTGATATTTCTAGGTTGTTCTTCGGGAATATAAGACCGGATTATCAATTAGTTCTGTTCACCTTGATTTATCCAAAGACGGAACAAAATCTTCATAGGTACTTCTGTGGGAGACAGATTTGTCTATCAGAATAGACTTATCTGTGGGAGACAAATTTGTTTATAAGTCTACGACTTTGGGTCGTAGCAAGTCTTAGTTGTGGGTGAGATCATCTAAGGAAATCAAGTGCATAGAGCGCTGTTGGGATTCAGAGGTGTAAAGAACACGACTGTACCTTAATTGGTGTAAGACTTGGTGAGGGCTCAACTACATTCCATTTCGAAGCTAACTTGTAGTAGGCTAGTGTCTGTAGCGGCTATATACACTGTGGTGTTCAAAACTGGACTAGGTCCCGGGGTTTTTCTGCATTTGTGGTTTCCTCGTTAACAAAACTTCTGGTGTCTATGTTATTTCATTTCCGCATTATATTTTCTATATAATTGAAATATCACAGGTTGTGTGTAGTTCAATCAATTGGTAAATCCGACCTTTGGTTGTTGGATATAAATTGATTGACATTTGGGCATTGGTCTTTGGTATCGTCCAAGTTATTTCTCATATCAATCGGGCTCACGGATCTCTATATGTTCGATTACAAATTGTATTGAGAAATTGAGATATAACTCTTTGATATATTTCTTGATTGAGCTGTCTATTAAGTTAGATCTCTCGGAATTGTATTGGAGTTAGTCCATACAGATTGTCGAACGAATTATTGGGTGTGGTTGTTATACCACCACTTTTTCAAACATAATCTCCCAAGTATAAATCCAAACCATAGCTTGATTATGAAATTACCAAGTATATTCTTGCACGGTTTGGTTGTAGGACTGCTTCAAGTTGTACCACTTGAACCATCTCTCCTCAATGTAGGCAACCGGATAAAACTGTTTCTGAAAAGACGAGGGTACCCAAATATACCTCAATCTAAAACTTTTCCACCTATAAGTCCTTTCTCCGAAAGTGACTGTCTATGGACTGAGTCAAGACAATACAACTAATTGGTTCACACTTCGTGTGATCGTCTATGGATACGAGATCGAGACAATGCAATACCAAGATAACTTGTGTGATTGACTATGGATACAAGATCGAGACAATACAACAACAAAGTAAGTTTACTTGATAATGGGTTCGGACTTAACCAAACATAATAGGATTGCTATCAAGTAAATAGGAATTAACGTTTGTGTATTTTACTTCTAATTATAATTGCGATAATAGAAAAATAAAAGACACACCAAGATTTTGTTAACGAGGAAACCACAAATGCAGAAAAACCCCGGGACCTTGTCCAGAATTGAATACTCTCAGGATTAACCGCTATACAAAATCTAAACCAACTTCGTATAGTTGAGACCAAGCAACTAAACCTATAGTTCACCTAGTTCCGTTTGTATCCCTACGCCTCCAACTTGCAATAAGTCACGCACTTGGAACAATTCATTTGGTTCGTATTCCAAACAATAAAGGAACAACAAATCTTTTCGGCAACAACTCTTTTCAAACAAGTTATATGAGTTTGACAAAAGGCTCTTCCGTTTATCCCAATAAACTCCTTTGTCAGGTTCTTAGATCTATCTCTTAACAATTACCAAAGTAATTGTTTAGACTATGAAATCAATACTTCGAATCACAAAGAAACGTATTGATGCCAATCTACTCAACTAATCAATCAAGGTTATCACAAAGATAAACCGATTATAGTTGGATCCCCAGCCGATCAAGTTTTGTGCACACCAAAGATTATGAACCCAAATCAGAAATATTCTTCGTCTTAAAATCTTCTTAGATCTTCAGTAAACACCTACACATAATCAACTTGAATCTCTTGTGATCAATCACATACAGAACGAGCATGTTAACAATGGATTATCACAAGACGTCTTTAGATCTACAAACAGTCCAAAGATCCCCGTCGAAACTTCGATCTAGTTTGAGTGAATCTTATATCAGAAGAGAAGATTTTCAAGCATAAAAAAACTAGTTGCAATCAAAGTTCAACAACCGTTAGTCAATTAAATCAATCGAAAACTAATAATAAACTGCAATTATCTAGTTTCCCACCAACGGTACTCGTAGAGCTTCCCAATCCCAAAGAAGTCTTTAAAGCGAGCGGTCGTAAGATATTTCGCCTAATTAGGGTACTTTCCTCTTTGAATAGACGGCTCCACCAGTAACAACACAACTAGCTAGTTTTGTTAGCTCTGGGGATTAGTTTGCTCGAAATGCAAACTTCAATATTTATAGACCAAGGAAGTTTGGACACCAAGGAATTTTCAAAACCGAAATTATTCTCAAGATATGCAATATATTTCCAAATTCGATTTCCATAATTCCTGGAAATGCTTTGTCCAAATATTGACCGAAATCTCAGTAGAACATCTCCAATTAGTAAATGCACATTACCAATTTTAATTTTCTAAAGTATGCATTTTAATTGCTGGAAATTAAAATCATTTAAAACTAAAAACCTTAATTAAAAGATTCTCAAGTTATTTCAATCCGGGATTCTCCTTTAGCTATTAAGGAATATCTTTGAACAATAAAAGATAAGAGTTACTGCACATGTTCAAAGTATGTCGACATCTTTACTTTTTAAATCCTTTTTAATATTTACAATCTTGCAACCGATTTTCCACACTTCCAAACAAGTTTAGAATTGGTTCATCTGACTTCCAAGAACTATGTGACTGATTATCCTATCAAATCACCATTAATGGGTTTCACGATTCTACCAAAACAAGTTTCAGATCTACCTCCATGTGGGTACTAGGATTAGTCACACTAGCTTTCCAAAATTTGGTTGACTAGGTACAAGGATCGGTTACCACACATTTATGGTATAAACTTGTATTCGGTTGCACAAGTCATAGGATCGGTTCCCCAATTACTAAAAACTTGTTGCACCTCTTACAAGGATCGACTCCCTCTTACATGTGATCGCTTGCAACTCTTACTAGGATCGGTTCCCCAATGTATAGAGTTGGTCATACCAATTACACTAAATCGATCATACCATCTCAGGTGATTACTTAAGATCGGTTTCACTAATAAAAGTCATACCAATACAAAAGTCAGGCCTTGTGAATAGTTTTACCAAGATACATAAACAAGTTATGAACGGTTATACTAAACACACATATTGGTAATCCAAAGATTTGCAATGAATAACAATACCAATAAGCCTACCGGTTTCCCTTTTGATTCATAAAACAAGTTTATGAATTGTACTTCCTTTCAACGAATGTAAAACATTGTTTTCTAGGACGAAATCTTCACCCATACCCATACATAATCACAATAGCATTCATACGATTATGTCGATGTCTTATATACGAAGTTCAAAAGATAGACGTTATACTTCGTATTGTAATTCCTTAATACTATGTCTAACTAGAGTATAATCATTCACAGCTTCGCAGTTATGTTTTCAATATGCACGACTTGAAAGATACGTTAGGAGTGAAACAGTTCAAGTCAAATATTACTAACCTCAAGAGGAAGGATGATGTTGTCGTTTGTAACTCTTTATTTCTTCACATTGTTCAAGCCTTCACGTAATACTTTTAAATCTCATATCCTAGTAACTTTCTATCTAACCTATACGAAGTTGACTCTAGTAAATAATCAAGCGACTCTTTAAATGAGTTTTGGTTCACTAAAATATGACAACCAAACTTGACATACCAACGCTTGGTGGGTTCAACCGAGCTATGCTCTAACAATCTCCCTTTTGTCAATTTTAGTGACAAAACTATTACATCATATGGATAAAAAAATTACAAGAATTCATTACACATACGCTTGATTCCAAGTTTCAATAGCACAATAACCTGTATACATTCAATCCATAAATGTCGTTGTTGACATTATAATAACAAAGCTAATACTCCCCCTAAAGGTAAGATAGGTAGATTTTCAATCCGCACGTCTTTGTTATTCCATTTGTAGTTAAGATAACCATAAGTATCAATATGATATGTTACTCCCCCTTAGTCTATGATTTACTCTTTTCGTTAGATATAATGTTTAAGCACCATTGTCCTTTCCTTAGTGATACCAAATCACTTGTTTGCTCCATATATTTCTCCCCCTTTTTGTCAAAAAATGAAAAAGGTACGAGCAAATAAAGGACAAACCAAAAGGATCTTACAAATCTCAAAAGACTTGCAAAACCTATAAGAGTTAAGCACGAGGGTTCCACACACCATTTTAGATAACCAATATCAAAACTGAAACTACAAAGTAATTTTGTTTTGATATGTTACCAAGGAAACAATTGCCCGAAGCAATTTTCCCTAATAGTTTATCAAATCAAAAATCTACAAAGCACCTTAGTTCTTTTGCTAAACCGATTGTACAAATACAATCGCTTGTTTGATAAAACCAAAATAATGATCAGAATTAACTCTATTTTTCTCATCATGTTCTAATTATTCAAATAATAACTTAGACCTTTCACTTTTAAACAAGTCAATTACTAGGGTAGTTAACTAGCATTTCTTATTAAGGCGTTCGATTAGACTTGAATAACCGAAACCTCCACTTTGATAAGTCTCTCTAAGATCAGAATTAACTTAGTTTCTCTTATCCATAATCGAATTGGACTAAACAATTCATCCCGAAAACCTTTTCGTTAAGCCATAAAAAATTCATACAAACCAAATAAATCAACTTGCATAATTATTTACCTCAACCGGAAGCAATTGAAACAAACATAGACATTATAGTATCGCAATTGCACCGTAATTTCGTAAGCCTAAACAATTGATACCAAACCATAAATCAAGATAACAATAGTTTTTCTGAACCGGAAACAATTGAATCACACACACATCCATACACAAATAATGGAATAAACATCAATTGTACCGAAATTTTGTTAAGCAAAAGCAATAAATATATGCAATAAAATCAGGCTTTTTTTAAACAAGAAAACGATTAACTAACAAATTTTTAACCTCAAGTTCCACATCCTATTCTCCCCAGAAAGATATATCATTAAGTGCAAGTTCAATTTAGAACTCTTCCTCGTTGTGTTGTCATCCTCTCGCAAGACAAAATAACAACAACAAAAATCAACCTTTACCAGAGAAAGGTTGAAAACCGGTTTTAACTAATGTGATGCAAAAGTTGAAACCCCGAAACACATATGCTTTTATGCGAAACCAAACGATTCAACATATTGTGACTTTTTCACATATTAGTTTCAATCAGAACCCCTTATGATCTTTTGATAAATCCTACCAACATGGGCTAGAACTTAATCCTGCTAAACCAAAAAGTCACCCAAACCATAAGGGTTCACACAATATGAGATCGAATATTAAGGTTATGAAAACCGAAATCAAACATCTCATAAACATACATACAATAATATAAAGCATTCATGCACATGCTATGTAATCGGAAACTGTCACAAGAAAAATTATACACTAATAATTTTATTAATAAATAATAGATAGTTTTATTCAAAATAGACTTTATTGAAATAATCAAAAACTAATGTCTATTTTTCAACAGATTTTTCAAAGATCATCTTCAATTTCCTCAAATTTTTCAGGATCTTCATCAACAACATCTCGACTGATATCTCGGATTCTGCACACAATACCTTGATTATGTTCACAGGCTAAAGCATTAACCTTTCGATTAATATTCCGAGCATAGTCCCTATTACCGATTCCAAGTTTAATCAACTTTCTTTGGTTACGGATAATAGTTCTTAGTAGTGCTGCCTGTCTATGATGAGTTTCAATAGTACTGAGGAGGACTTGTCGTAGATTGATAATATCAATCTTAGCATCCAAATTGTTTTGGACAAGGAGATGAGTCACATCTCCTTTTCATTTTATATATCTTCACAACCAGATTTCTTGAAGGTATCATCAAGATGAACAGTTTCCTTAGAAGTCATTCCACTCAGGGATTTCAGAAGTTTTGCTTGAGATCTGGTTTGAGAATACATCATTTAGCATAAGTTCTCAGACACTTTGAGTACATATACTTGAAATATCTTTAACACATACCAAACATAGATGTCAGCCTTAAATAAATAATTCTGACAAGATTTGAAAGGATTTTCGCATTTTATGTGTTACTGATTCACAACTTCCTTCGACAAGAAATTATCTTCTAGATCAATATCAAGAGATGCTTTTAGATAGGAAACTTATCTTGTTTACACAAGTTGTTTGCAAGACAACTTTTCTACACATGGAGACAGATTATGCATCTTCAGGTAGATTGTCTAAACTTTCTATGTTGAATAAGAGATTATCGACTGGATACAGATTGCCCAGATATGTGTGCTTCCTTACATCAGTAGATTGGGCATTGTAAGGATGTACATTCTAACGAAATTAAGCATTGAGGTGAGGATCTTCCTCACTAAATTCCTTTTGAGGAATTTCTTCCTCCTTAGTTTTGGGGACATTATCATGATCCCTTGTGTGGGTTTCGAATCCATCCTCTTCATTAGGAATATTGCGAGATGCTTTATCCTTGATTACATCTTGTGCCCAGGATGGTATGTTCCTTGAACTTGAACCCGTGTGGTCTAGGTATGCCATCCGATAGATTGCAGATGTCTTTTGTTCAAGACATTTTATATGTCCTCTTAAGGTATCCATTCCTTGTTGGAAATGTTTTTCTAAACACTTGCTAGGTATACCTTTCGACATGTCTCTGTAAGAAGATCTTCAATAAGGATTTTATTCCTTGTTTGTGAATGCTCCATCAATTGAGTAAGAATTTCACACTCTGTAGTCTGTTGATGAACTTCGTTGCATAGAGCCAATTTTTGTTCCACATAATCTACCAGATTATTTTGAAGACTGAGTGTTTCTCGCTTTCCTTCACAAATTCTTACATTAAACTGAACAATAAGTTCTAGGACATCATCTAGACTGTCAATGGTTTTTCCCTTTTCTGAAAAGTTTTCAACATGTTTGAAAAATCTTTCTAACACTTTACGAAATTCAGAACTTGAGCAGGTTAGTGAATCTAATCTCTTTTCACAATTGGAAACAGACGATTTTTCACTAGAGATTGGAGTCGGATCCAAAACATGTTTCTTGAGTTTCATATTCATTCTTTTCAATTCAGGAACTTGATTCGCAATCAAATTATTAGTCATAGAATTTTTCTTTGATTTTCGAAAAGACTTTCGAGACCAATTTCCATTGACCTTCTCTGAGATCTTATTCTCATTATCTTGACATACGTTAAATGAGTTCTTCATAAGTTTAGCTTTGCTTTTCTTATTTTGACTCATATCTTATAGGTTGGATCGCACCAAACACAGATTGTTAGATATTTTCGTGTTTGCCTTCTCTGATACCAATTGAAAAGACGAGGGTACCCAAATATACCTCAATCTAAAACTTTTCCACCTATAAGTCATTTCTACGAAAGTGATTGTCTATGGACTAAGTCGAGACAATACAACTAATCGGTTCACACTTCGTGTGATCGTCTATGGATACGAGATCGAGACAATACGACAACAAGATAACTTGTGTGATTGACTATGGATACAAGATCGAGACAATACAACAACGAAGTATGTTTATTTGATAATAGGTTCGGACTTAACCAAACATAATAGGTTTGTGTATTTTACTTCTAATTATAATAAAAACAATTATAATTGCGGAAATAGAAAAGTAAAAGACACAACAATATTTTGTTAATGAGGAAACCGCAAATGCATAAAAACCCCGGGACCTTTTCCAGAATTGAATACTCTCACCTAGTTTCGTCTCCCACCAACGGTACTAACAGAATTGAATCTCTTGTGGTCAATCAGACACAGAACGGAGTCTGTTAACAATGGATTATTACAAGACGTCTTTAGATATACAAACAGTCTAAAGATCCCCGTCGAAAACTTCGATCTTGTTTGAGTGAATCTTATATCAAAAGAGAAGATTCTCAAGCATAAACAAACTAGGTGCAATCAAAGTTCAACAACCATTAGTCAATCAAATCAATCGAAAACTAATAATAAACTGCAATTATCTAGTTTCCCACCAACGGTACTCGTATATCTTCCCAATCCCAAAGAAGTCTTTAAAACGAGCAGTCGTAAGATATTTCGCCTAATTAGGGTACTTTCCTCTCCGAATAGACGGATCCACCAGTAACAACACAACTAGGTAGTTTTGCTGGCTCTGGGGATTAGTTTTCTCGAAATGTAAACTTCAATATTTATTGACCAAGGAAGTTTGGACACCAAGGAATTTCCAAAACCGAAAATATTCTCAAGATATGCAATATATTTCCAAATTCGGTTTCCATAATTCCTAGAAATGCTTTTTCCAAATATTGACCGAAATCTCAGTAGAAAATCTCCAATTAGTAAATGCACATTACCAATTTTTATTTTCTAAAGTATGTATTTTAATTGCTGGAAATTAAAAGCATATAAAACTAAAAACCTTAATTAAAAGATTCTCAATTTATTTCGATCCAGGATTCTCCTTTAGCTATTAAGGATTATCTTTGAACAATAAAAGATAAGAGTTACTGCACATGTTCAAAGTATGTCGACATCTTTACTTTGTAAATCCTTTTTCATATTTACAATCTTGCAACCGATTTGCCACACTTCCAAACAAGTTTAGAATTGGTTCATCTGACTTCCAAGAACTATGTGATTGATTGTCCTATCAAACCACCACTAATGGGTTTCACGGTTCTACCAAAACAAGTTTCGGTTCTACTTCCATGTGGGTACTAGGATTAGTCACACTAGCTTTCCAAAATTTGGTTGACTAGGTACAAGGATCGGTTACCACATATTTATGGTATAAACTTGTATTCGGTTGCACAAGTCATAGGATCGGTTCCCCAATTATTAAAAACTTGTGGCACCTCTTACAAGGATCGATTCCCTCTTACATGTGATCGGTTGCACCTCTTACTAGGATCGGTTCCCCAATGTCTAGAGTTGGTCATACCAATTACACTAAATCGATCATACCATCTCATGTGATTACTTAAGATCTGTTTCACTAATAAAAGTCACACCAATACAAAAGTCAGGCCTTGTGAATAGTTTTACCAAGATACATAAACAAGTTATGAACGGTTATACTAAACACACATATGGGTAATCCAAAGATTTTCAATGAATAAAAATACCAATAAGCCTAGCGATTTCCCTTTCGCTTCATAAAACAAGTTTATGAATTGTACTTCCTTTAAACGAATGTAAAACATTGTTTCCTAGGACGAAATTTTCACCCATACCCATACATAATCGCAATATCATTCATACGATTATGTCGATGTCTTATATACGAAGTTCAAAAGATAGACGTTATACTTCGTATTGTAATTCCTTAATACTATGTCTAACTAGAGTATAATCATTCACAGCTTCGCAGTTATGTTTTCAATATGCACGACTTGAAAGATACATTAGGAATGAAACAGTTCAAGTCAAATATTACTAACCTCAAGAGAAAGGATGATGTTGTCGTTGTAGCTCTTTACTTCTTCACATTCTTCAAGTCTTCACGTAATACTTGTAAGTATCATATCCTAGTAACTTTCTAGCTAACCTATATGAAGTTCACTCTAGTAAATAATCAAGCGACTCTTTAAATGAGTTTTGGTTCACTAAAATATGACAACCAAACTTGGCATACCAACGCTTGGTGGGTTCAACCGAGCTATGCTCTAACAGTTTCCTTACAACTTCCTTGAATCTTTTCCACGACAATATTCCCTTACCTAGGTTGTGTCTTTGATAAGCTTCCACCAATTTAGAGCATGTTTTTGTAGATTCAATGCCGCGAAAGAAATCTTTTTCTTTGAACCATATTCAAAGAAAGAAAAATACGTCTCTAGACGTTCAATCCAATCATCCAATTTTTATACATCGACACTACCATCATAAAGTGGAATATCAATATGAAAATCAATTTTTAAATTCTTACCATAAAGTTTATTTGATGTAGAACGTTTAAAAAAGTCCCCTTCTTCGTCCTCATCTTCTTCTTCTTCCGCCTCTTCTTCTTCTTCCTCATTTTCTGAAACCCTGGGTAAAGACGTACACTTTTTCTTCGTCTTCGACTTGGGTATATGAGATCGAATACATTCAATCAATTATTCAAGGGTTTGAATTGATTGCATGTCTGTTTGTAGCGTAACCACCTTTTCTTCCATAGTTCATGGTTTGTTATGCTTAGGATCATCATCTGACTTCGTCATCCTTGATCCCCTTGTTCTCCTAACGTCTTTTAGCTTTTCGAATACCTCACCAAGCTTTATGTAGAGAGATCTAGTGAAAACTATAAAGGGATCTACCCTAGAAACTAACCTTGCTTGTGGTACCAACTTGATACATATGATCTCTATACCTTGGTGAGGCGAAATTCAGAATAATAATAGACATAAACTTAGAAAACAGAACACAATGGAAGTAATTTGAAGAAATATATCTTCTCTAGATTATGAACAAGAAAAACGATTACAATTTTCTCTTTGTTATGCTCACAATCTCTCTAAACAGTGGATATACCTTAAGTTGTTTTCTAAGATTGCACAAGTATTTGTTCTACAAGATTTCTCCAGGTTTTCTGTCCTTAGCCTTCATCCAAAGCTCCATATTTATAGCCTTTCGTCGTACTCATCCGCTCAAGGACTTCTATTAGGAATTTATTTCCTAAACTAAGAGTATTGCTTAAAACTGTACTCTTTCCTAACTAAGAATTCTTCCTAAATAAGGATTACTTCCTAATATAGGATTCTTCCCTCAACTTAGCTTGAGATTTACTAAATTCCCTAAAGGAGTACGGATACACCTGTATCATGGGATTTACCTAACTAAAGGAAAAAAAAAACAAATAAGAGTAATAACAACAAGTAATGCAAGATTTATAGCATATATTGATATGAATTTGACATTAAAATCCTGTAATTTAAGTACTTATAAATCATGAAGATAAATTACGAACTTCCAACCTTAGCTTCATGTTCTCTTATGCTATAAAGTATGTTGTGCTTCTTCTTAAGGCTCAGGGAGTTTTCTTATATAGTTCTCTAAAAATCCATGCTTTTGAGTCCTAATGGGACCACGTTCCCTCGATTTCTAAGTAGAAAACGCGTTAAAAGGACCCCCATAATATTTACACAATCGTCAGGATCGATTTTCACGACCCTGTCGACTCTAAATACCCAAATATAACCCCCAGTGTTTGTTTGAAACAGTGAAACAATCGCCGTGGTTGATTTTTATGACCTTGCCGACTCTAAACTTGAGCAGTCTTGTTTCTTTTTTATTAGTTGTTTTTTCCATATTTCTTTCCTTTGATAACTCATTTCTTCATCATTGGTATAATATTTTCATTATCTTTAAGATAAAAGTTGAGACTATTGGTGTTTGTGGGTGAAAATCGTTTCTGCTGATTTTGGTAATTTTGGGTGTGTGGATGAGAAACGAATCTAAACCCTAAACAATGTACTGCACGGGAGTACTTTTGATTCGAGAGATCAATCTGTACAATCCTGGCCTAAACCAAGAAATGGTCGTTCCGGGCTTGCTTCGGTCACAAAGTGAAAGAGAAGGGTTGGTCTTAGGGAGGGAAGCGAAGAGAGTGTTGAGACTAGAATAGTTGATTCTGAAAGTGTAGTTGTTTATGACTTGTATCTGAAAGTAGAACTGGCTAGCGGAATGGAAAGCTACAAGGTGATTTCTAGATACTGTGTTGTTGCCGACCAAAACTTGTTCTTTAGTGAAAATAGGTGAATCCTATTTATAAAAGTCATATTGAAACGTACCCTGGTCTCGTAGGAAGTGGAAATGATTGAGTGTTGGAAGAATAGAGTAACTTGTAACCGTCATACGTTATGCTTCCATGATGAGGGAAGTGAATTCGTGTAACCGTCAGTCGTTACGCTTCCATGATGAAGGTAATGAATTGTTTACATCGTTACTTTTCACCACCACTAATTGTCCTACTTCATGACACTTTCTTGTAACGAGCGCATTGTACGCCGCACGTTGTAAACCGCCAGACCAATACCCTGATGAGTATCCCCCAGTTTGTGACATGTTTGATGTCTCGAGTATTTTTGTGGAAAACGTGTAGCAGGTTGTTATGTGTGGCAAGTCAAAGTCAAGAGACTTTTCCATAGGAAAATAGCATGTGATGCTATTAGGCTTGCCTTTGGTCGGCCGCCTAAAACTTTCCATAAGACCGTCAGTTTGGTGTCGAACTTGAATGGCTGAGATTACATCTCATGAGGAAGGGTATCCGTTGATTATGGCCACATCTTTGTTGTGTAGCAAAGTGGCGCCATCGGCATAGCGGCGCCTGGCGTATCTGTGGCGTAGCGGGTTGCCTTGGGCTTTCCGCAAGTCCGTTAATTCAGTGGCGAACTTGGATGGCTGATATTGCATCTCATGAGGAAGAGTGGCCATTGATTATGGCCGCATCTTGTTGTATAGCGACGTGGCGACATTGGCATAGTAGCGCCTGATGGAGCCATGGCATAGCGGCATGCCAATTGCCGTGGCATGACGGCATGCGAGTAGCCGTGGCATGGCGGCATGTCGGTGGCGTTGTGGTATGGCCACGCCTGTGGCGTTGTAGAGTGGCCAAATCTAGGATTTGTCGTCGTGGTAAGAATTAGGGCTTGGCGGCGTGGCCAAGGCTAGGATTTGGCGTCGTGGTAAGAATTAGGGCTTGGCGGCGTGGCCAAGGCTAGGGTTTGGCGTCGTGGTAAGAATTAGGGATTGGCGGTGTGGCCATGGATAAAGTGGCATGCTACCGCGGTAGATAGGCATGTTGGCATGCCGATCAATATGTTGTTGTGGTAAGGCGCGTTTGGCTTGCCAGTATGGTGGCGCGGCAGGGTGCGTTTGGCCTTTAATATATGGTGGAAAGTTCAGAGTGACTTGATTGGCCAAGGAAAGGGGCCTCCCAAACATAAGGCGCGTCTACACTTCTGGTGAAAGTGTGGCGGCTTTAGAGCGACCTGATTGGTCGATTAAAAGAGGGACGGCCAAGCATGGGCGTGGCTACACTTCTGGTGAGAGCGTGGCGGCTTTACATTGACCTGATTGGTCGATGGGAAGTGGGTCCGGCAAGTATGGGGCCAGCCACAACTTATGTGCGCGTGGCTAATTTGAGGCGACACGATTGGTCGAGAGAAATATGGCCGGTTTAGGAAGGGGCGTGTCCAATGGCAAGTGGCGCCAGTTGGCCTAAGGCATGGACACGCCTCCCTTTGCTGCTGCGGCTCCCTATTTTCTGATTCTGAGAAAGGTTTTGCACCTGCTAATCCATGGCGGATTAATTACCTAGTTTGCCTAGGTTTAATTTCGACGAGCAAGGTCTGATAAAATGCGCGAGGCGCAAAACCCTAACTTCTAAAAGTTAGTCAGGGCAATTGATTGAATTCTATGTGTTTGACACAGAGTTCTTTTAAGTTCATTTCCAGAGAGCAACATACTTTTCCTGATTGAATACCTTGCGCAAAGACCTTATCCTTGATATTTGGAAATTCGTGCTACTCTGCTGCGAGTGAACATAAATTGTCATGCCATATGAACATTAAGGGTTCAAACGGAGAACATAGCATAGAAGGAATTCAAAGGAACTTATATTAAGTGAATATAGGCGAGGCGCCGAAATTTACAGAACATCTGGGATGGTTGCTACATTCGCCAGTCTGGATAAATTTCATGTAAGTATATTGAACGGCTCAATAAATATGTCGGTGGAGAGGTTAGCACTCACGGCACCGTTTCCTTACAGAGTGACGTCACATCAGATGCAAGGCTTTACGATTTCAACCCTAAGCTAAAAACCACCATGAACATTAAGTCCCCTGCTTAGCACGTAACAGCGGCGTTGTTGCGGGGTAAGCATGAGATGGTGACAGACAAGAGTAAAATCGAAAGGACAAGACGCGAAGATATTGCCGAGAAAATTCAACTAATCTTTAGCGGAAGGCATGAGGAATCCATGATCCCTGTATAGATGGTTTTGCATAAATTCGGCTTGGCCATGGGGTATTGGCATCAGCGCTGCAGCTTTGGATATTGATCAGCAGAGGTAACATTGCAACTTGGGAAACGGAACGGGCGCTGGTTGGCTAGGAAAGGTAGATGGCGTTTTTGGCCTTGAGTGATGGATGAATGATGGACGACGCTGCTTACTTGGCTACATCCATGGAATGGTGCTGCTGGATAGATCCGCGGAGCAGTGCTGTTGGCTAGGTACGTGGAGCGGTGTTGTTGGCTAGGTCCGTGAAGCGGTGGATGGCACTTGGCTGGCTAGATCACGGAGAAGCAGAGATGGCGCTTCTTTGAACGACCAAGATGGCGCTTCCTTGGCTGGTGGAGATGGCGCTGCTTTGAACGTCTAAGATTGCACTAGCAAGGTCATGGAATAGTGGAAACTGGCTTCAGTCCATGGAATGGTGGAAACTGGCTTTAGTCCATGAAATGGTGGAAACTGGTTTCAGTCCATGGAATGGTGGAAACTGGCTTCAGTCCATGGAATGGTGGAAACTGGCTTCAGTCCGTGGAATGGTGAAACTATGGCGCTGGAACTTTGGCTACCAAACGGTGATGATAGCTGTAACTTTAGCTTCAAATGGTGATGGTGGCGCTGATGGCTTCAGTCCGTGGGACGGTGGAAATGGCACTTGGAAGGCTTGCTGGCTGGATCACGGAATGCTGGAGCGTTGGCGCTAACTTAACCATAGAGTACGGGAGTCATGGAGAGTTGGCTTGACCACGGAGTGCTGGAGCCATGGACAGTTAGCTTGGCCACGGAGTGCTGAAGCCATGGATAGTTTGCTTGACCACGGAGTGCTGGAGTCATGGATCTAGGTTGAGCGACTGGTGTTCCTCGTGCTGGCGCGCTGCTGGTTCAGTCACGGAGCGGAGATATTGGCACACTACTTGTTCGGCTATGGAGCATGAGTGTGGTGCGCCTAGTCATTTATTCCCGTTCATGGAGCAATAAGGAATCCCTATTCTATTCAAACTCTAGAAACTGCGTTCGTATGAAAAGGGGTATCGACCCTCTTCTGTTTTTGTTGTTCGTCCAGCTCCGTGCTTTCATCTGCAGCATCTGGCTCCTGTTCGTCATTTGTCAGCAGTAGTAGAGCGAGCATTAATGGCAACAAATCAATCTCCAATAGTTATAATCAACAGCGGGGCAAGCCAGGAGAACTCAAAGGTAGGTGCTCTCGCATGTATCCACCCGAAAGTACCATCGATCTTCTCCAGAATGTGTAATAAGGCTCTGAATCCAGAAGAATGAGTATCTAACCTCTCCGGTGGATTTCAAAATTTACCAAACTTCATTGCGATATTGGGATAGATGGATGAAATATATGCTCGGTAATGATCATATTAGGGCTAATCTTGGAGATTGTGGTTGCGTTGTTCGACATCCTTGATTTTAGGTTATTTGATGCTTGGACTTTCTGATTGCGATGATGATATGTTGTGGATGCTTGCATGGTCGAAATCTTCTAGAGCCATTGGGTGAAGTAGCGATGTGTTGCTATCAAGTCTTTAAGGACTTCGTTCCAAGCGACATCCTTTGAACCATCTTCTGAATCTTGGACTATTGCATGGAACGGGATGCGGTGAGCAGTCCCCGTTTATATTTCTGTTAGATCCGATGGCGTGGCCGGATATGTGAATTTATCTCTGTGATGTGCTTTTGGGGTCTTTGATGCGCGTGTACGGCTTCATGTTGAGAAATTCTTGCGGCTCGTAAAACTTCGACAGTGATGATGTTGAAGTCGGAAATAACCGGGTTGAGGGAAGTGAAGGCATCCCATTCTGGTAGTCCCCATGTGTAATTATCCTGAACCTATTTTCTCGTGGGAGATGTGCTTCTGCTGCATTCACTAGTAAGGTGGTGACTGCGTTTAAGCTTCTAAACATGAAGGAGGCTTCAGTCCCCAAATGTAGTTTATTTTAATTGCATCGCCTTGAATCCACGCCTATGGGATTTGATACAATATTATCATACTCTCCTGGATGTGATGCTGGGATGCTTGGAATATCACATGGACAAAACATTCTGGATAACGAAGAGGTAGAAGTAAGGGAGTTATGTCGTTAATCATGGCTCCCTCTATCTCTTCAAGAAAAATGTTTCAGCCGCGTCTCTGGAATTATCTCATGAATGCTTGATTGTTGTCGGGGATGGACCGTGATGAGCAGTCCCCAGTCGCACTTCTCTTTGGTTACTGAAGTTGTTTTCTCTGAGTAGGCTTGGGATCGGCCGCGACCTCGTAAAGTGTTACAGGCGCCTTCTAGATAGAGAGGTGATGATATTATTACGCTACACCTTTGAAGGGTGGATGACCTTATCGTGGCTATGATTTTTGGTTTTCCGTGTCTTCTGATATTTGACAGTGAAGGGATCCCGTGTAGAGCCTCAGTCCCCAAGTATGATTTATATGTTTCTATCTTGTATGGTCGGTGAGTTGACCATGATAAAGACATCATCTTACATCTGTACTGGTGACTCTATTACTTCTTCCACGTGAAACTAAAACATGGAGAAATATGAATTACCTTTATAGTGGTTGTTGTTATGGTAAAGCTCTGACAAACGAGCAGCAACAGTTCTTGGCAGCAGATGTGATCGGAAGAGACTACTTCGTCGTGGGAACCAAAATAGGTTGGCATGGGCGTCCATGGAAGCAAAGGGATTGTCTGGATGCGTAAGCGGGTAAACTGTCCACGACCACGAGGTTTGGAGGGATGGATCAAAAAGTGGCCACAACTACGAACCTTGGCTGGCTGTGATCACGATCCTTGACAGGGAGGAGTGTAGACTTCTGGAGAAAACGTTGAAGCGGAGCGACTCTTGGAGAAAAACGTTGAAGCGGATTCTGGAGCGAAACGTTGAAGAGGAGCGGCTTCTGGGGGTGAGACGTTGAAGCGGCTCTTGGAGCGAAACGTTGAAGCGGAGCGACTTCTGGAGAGAACGTTGAAGCGGCTCTTGGAGCGAAACGTTGAAGCGGAGCGGCTTCTGGAGAGAACGTTGAAGCGGCTCCTGGAGCGAAACGTTGAAGCGGAGCGTCTTCTGGAGCGAAAAGTAGAAGCGGCTCCTGGAGAAAAGTTCGAAGTGCCAACGCAACACGGCTGAGAGCTTGAAAATATATCTCGGCGCTGCACCTTAGAGAAATAAAAAATCTCACACACATGCTCCGTTATAGATTACATGGTTTTGTGAACAGAGTCCCAAAAAGCATTAATGCATAACTCCACCAATTGATGCTCGGTCACATTTGGTTTATGAAAATCTAACGCCCGAATCCTGAATCCTTGACTAATCATTCGGATGTTCATTGTTTCGCTCCTTTTGAGTTATGGTCATGTCTGTCTGAGCCTTAGCAAAACTTCTTGTATTTCCATCAAATCAGCAATGGTAATAAGGGATCGGCTCCCTCAGTCTCTCGTCCTGATGGTGGAGTAGCAGCGGCTCTGGTGACTGTTGGAGGTGTCACACTTGAAGAAACGTTGGGAGTGCCGACAGAGGCTCTGGCTCTGGTGACTGAAGGTGTAACGCCTGAAGCAAAGTTTTCCGCACCGCTGGTGTTGGCAGGTGGCATATTAGTGCCACTGGAAGAAACGTTAATACCAAGAGTAAACTCGGCGCTAGTGTTTTCAGGGTTTGTTGCTGATCCGGACCTGAGTTCTACCATCTTGAGATCGGGATTGAAAAAATGAAATTGGAAATTGGTATTGCAACCGAAAGATTAATCTCCCACCGTGGATGCCAATTGTTTGTGGGTGAAAACCGTTTCTGCTGATTTTGGTAATTTTGGGTGTGTGGATGAGAAACGAATCTAAACCCTAAACAATGTACTGCACGGGAGTACTTTTGATTCGAGAGATCAATCTGTACAATCCTGGCCTAAACCAAGAAATGGTCGTTCCAGGCTTGTTTCGGTCACAAAGTGAAGGAGAAGGGTTGGTCTTAGGGAGGGAAGCGAAGAGAGTGTTGAGACCAGAATAGTTGATTCTTAAAGTGTAGTTGTTTATGACTTGTATCTGAAAGTAGAACTGGCTAGCGGAATGGAAAGCTACAAGGTGATTTCTAGATACTGTGTTGTTGCCGACCAAAACTTGTTCTTTGGTGAAAATAGGTGAAGCCTATTTATACAAGTCATATTGAAACGTACCCTGGTCTCGTAGGAAGTGGAAACGATTGAGTGATGGAAGAATAAGTAACGTGTAACCATCAGACGTTATGCTTCCATGATGAGGGAAGTGAATTCGTGTAACCGTCAGTCATTACGCTTCCATGATGAAGGTAATGAGTTGTTTACACCGTTACTTTTCACCACCACTAATTGTCCTACTTCATGGCACTTTCTTGTAACGGGCGCATTGCACGCGCTGTAAACCGCCAGACCAATACCCTGATGAGTATCCCCTAGTTTGTGACATGTTTGATGTCTCGAATGTTTTCGTGAAAAACGTGTAGCAGGTTGCTATGTGTGTCAAGTCAAACTCAAGAGACTTTGTCATAGGAAAATAACATGTGATGCTATTATGCTTTGCTTGGTCGGCCGCCTAAAACTTGTCATAAGTCCGTCAGTTTGGTGGCGAACTTGAATGGCTGAGATTACATCTCATGAGGAAGGGTAGTCATTGATTATGGACACATCTTTGTTGTGTAGCAAAGTGGCGCCATTAGCGTAGATGCGCCTGGCGTAGCCGTGGCATAGAGGGTTTCCTGGGGCTTGCCGCAAGTCCGTCAGTTCAGTGGCGAACTTGGATGGCTGAGATTGCATCTCATGAGGAAGATTGGTCATTGATTATGGCCGCATCTTGTTGTATAGCGAAGTGACGTCATTGGCATAGTAGCGTTTGGTGGAGCCATGACATAGCGGCATGTTAGTGGCATGCCAGTGGCGTAGCCACGGCATAGCGGCATGCCAGTAGCCGTGGCATGGAGACATGCCAGTAGCCGTGGCATGGAGAAATGCCAGTAGCCGTGGCATGTCTGCATCTTAGTAGTCGTGGCATGGCGGCATGTCGGTGGCGTTGTGGCATGGCCATGCCTGTGGCGTTGTAGCGTGGCCAAGGCTAGGATTTGGCGTCGTGGTAAGAATTAGGACTTGGAGGCGTGGCCAAGGCTAGGATTTGGCGCCGTGGTACGAATTAGGGCTTGGCGGCGTGGCCAAGGCTAGGGTTTGGTGTTGTGGTAAGAATTAGGGCTTGGGGGCGTGGCCAAGGCTAGGGTTTGGCGCCGTGGTAAGAATTAGGGCTTGGCGGCGTGGCCAAGGCTAAAGTGGCATGCTACCGCGGCAGAGTGGCATGTTGGCATGCTGATCAATATATTGTTGTGGTAAGGCGCGTTTGGCTTTCCAGTATGGTGGCGCGGCAGGCTGCGTTTGGCCTTTACTGTATGGTGGCAAGTTCAGAGTGACTTGATTGTCCAAGGAAAGGGGCCGACCAAACATAAGGCGCGTCTACACTTCTGGTGAAAGTGTGGCGTCTTTAGAGCGACCTGATTGGTCGATTAAAAGATGGACGGCCAAGCATGCGCGTGGCTACACTTCTGGTGAGAGCGTGGCGGATTTAGAGCGACCTGATTGGTCGATGGGAAGTGGGGCCGGCAAGTATGGGGCCAACCACAACTTATGTGCGTGTGGCTAATTTGAGGCGACACGATTGGTCGCGAGAAATAGGGCCGGTTTAGGAAGGGGTGTGGCCAGTGGCAAGTGGTGCCAGCTGGCCTAAGGCATGGCCACGCCTCCCTTTGCTGCTGCGGCTCCCTATTTTCTGATTCTGAGCAAGGTTTTGCACCTGCTAATCCATGGCGGATTAATTACCTAGTTTGCTTAGGTTTAATTTCGACGAGCAAGGTCTGATATACTGCGCGAGGCGCAAAACCCTAACTTCTGCAAGTTAGTCAGGGAAATTGATTGAATTCTATGTGTTGACACAAAGTTCTTTTAAGTTCATTGCCAGAGAGCAGCATGCTTTTTCTGATTGAATACCTTACGCAAAGACCTTATCCTTGATATTTGGAAATTCGTGCTACTCTGCTGCGAGTGAACAAAAATTGTCATGCCATATCAACATTAAGGGTTCATCCGGAGAACATAGCACAGAAGGCATTCAAAGGAACTTATATTAAGTGAATATAGGCGAGGCGCCGAAATTTACAGAACATCTGGGATGGTTGCTACATTCGCCAGTCTGGATAAATTTCATGTAAGTATATTGAACGGCTCAATGAATATGCCGGTGGAGAGGTTAGCACTCACGACACCGTTTCCTTACAGAGTGACGTCACATCAGATGCAAGGTTTTACGATTTCAACCCTAAACTAAAAACCACCATCAACAATTGGATTTTAAGGTTCATGTCCTGCATTTTGGTTGCGCTTGAGTTTTTGACAATTTTTTCCTTCTTTTTGTCACATCCTTTCCGCTTTTCTTGGCTCTAAGTACTTAGATACTTGTAGTACTTTTACTTCTTAGACTTTTTAAATTCATATTCTCTTTTCATGGAGGATTCACCTAACTAAAACAAATAAAATAAAATAAAAACAACAATAACAAGTAATTTTCAAGATCTACAGCAGATATTGGTATGGATTTTTGACATTAATACCTGTAAATTAAGTATTTATCAGCTGACAACTGAAACATAGGATGAAAATAAATAGATATATGCAAGCTGGCAAGCACACTTCAGCCACCTTTGCTAAGATATGTTCTTTTCCAAGAGATAACTTTCTTTAAATTTTTTGGATCACATCATTCCAAAAAAACCTTCATTTAGACTTGCTACCATAGGATTTATTTTGATTCTTTTTTACCAAGATATGATTATGAGTACCATAAGAAGAAAAGTGTACAAATTTAGGCACAATCTCAGCAGGGTCCAATCAAGTTAAAATTGAAATTATCCTTAGTAGCTTATATACAGAGAAATAATAACACAACCACCAACACAAGCTTCACTGTTATACTAATTATATGTTCCCACAGTAGATTTTGTTTTAAGTTAACCTTAAGACCTTCAAAACCAAGAAAAATTTTCTTCAAAGTGTTGAACTTGATTGAACTCACCATCCGAAAATCCCACTAAAAGTCATTTGCAGCTTTTAATGATTGACATAGCACAATTATAAGCAATACCGAAACCAGAAATTAGACCTTCTCGAGCAGCTTTTTTGATCATCACTAAGCGGACGATCTCAGCAATAAAAATATATTGGAAAAAAAATATTAGATTTCCTTGTCTAATTTCCTTTATGAGTTGTAAATAAACTGTCGCTTCACCTTTTAAGACTAAGACAAATCTTGGACTAGAAGTGTGTCACCTAGTCCAACTTCTCCACACATTCGCAAAGCCAAATTTAGTTAAAGTAACATTAATGCTATATTTCGATTGACATTATCAAAAAAATTCTCAAAACCTACCTTGTAGATAATATCAATTTTACTATCATTTATTTATCTATCATGAGCAAATAATTCTTTGGTAATAAATAATACTAGTATTTTTCCCGTGCGTTGCACGGGATTAAGTTAGTTGAATTATTATTTGTGCTGAAAATGCAGAGACCCGTCTCTCCTAAATGTAATATCTAATTGTATTCCTAACTGAAACAACTGGGGCAAAATTTTTGTCTCAATTGATTTGATTATTATTTGAGTTGAACCATACCCATACTATGAGTATGGGTGCAAAGTACTAATAAAAGTAAACCCTAGCTAGATGGATGATTGGAGCAAATGGTGCTTTCAAAATTGTCGGTGCTAGACCATTGAGCAGAGAAGATAAGAATGAAGATTAGTATGACAATTACGATAACAACATCTAAGGAATCAAAGAAAAGAAAAATGGTCAGATAAAAAATATGGAGTTAAATGGAAAGGACCATTTCAATCTCTTCATTTAACAATTTACTAATAAATTCTTTTTGGTCCGGTTCAGCGTAGTGCAGTGCATCTCAAACTTAACATACATCCTTGATTTCCTATGCAAATCTACCTTGATTTATAAATTTTCCAGATGCTTGATGCCACCAACCGCATCATATTCAAATTTTTATGGTCTTCAGTTACATATATACATAAGTAACTTACGTACCCTTAAGATGCTTGGAGTAACTTAACTGACTTCAGATGCTTGGCGTCGGAATTCCATCTTCACTATAACCATGGAAGCTTATAAAATTCTGAGGCAGAAGAGAAAATTGGAATGACTTCAGTGTATTTTTTTCTTTTAAGCTCCTCAACTGGATTGTTGGTGTGTCAAGTTTATAGCGGGATAACTCCCTGTCATCTGGCTATTGATTGATTACGTATTAAGGTTTCCTGCAAATGTTGAAATAATTATACATTTGAGATGGATATACTGAAAAAATAATCACGACATCGACAACAATCAACAAATGACTTATATGCTTGTAGAATCTCGTCAAAAGGATATATGCATCTTTTGATTTTAGGATTTTAACTGACTACACAAAATAAGTTTTCAGACAGCTACAGTCAAGCTCAACCTGATCCTAATTGTTCTACTTCACCTATCCTCACATAACACTCAGCTACAAAAGTGCCTTTTAACCGATATAAATACATAATAAAGCTAAACACCCTGATTAGTATAGATTTATACAAAACATCTAACGTCATCTAAACATCTAATTGTTTTTTTTTTTGAAGCAAACATCTAATTGTATTATGAATGTAAAGTGATTAGTATTACTTAAAAATGCGCTTTACATGACAAAACATGTTTCATGATATCATGTTAACAAACGAACTAAAAATTGAGACGAAGAAATTTTATATGTGCTCATATAATAGGGTTTTGATATTAAAGTTTTTGGGATGGCATAAAAGTATTTAGATGGAAAATATATCGAAAACCCATTGAAGTTTTAGGTATTTCCGACGATGTTTGTTTTAGTACACAAATATTCAAATCAATTAATTAAAACAATGGATAATCACCGAATTAAGAATAAAAAAGAAAAGAATGAATTAAAACAATGGATAATCACCAAATTAAGAATAAAAAAGAAAAGAAAAGAAAAAGGATACATAGAAAGTGAGAGACGCTTATGAACAGAAGCAGCAGCTAAAGATGGTGGTGAAAGAAACATAAGGTGGCGGAAGTGAAGATGAAAGCATTAGGGTTTAGTGAAAATAAGGTTTTGTATTTGTAATGTCCTCGTTACCCTCCTGCAATTTGTGACCGGCATAAACTACCAAAAAAAAGACGGAAACTCTCTATTTCTATTGGTTGGGGGCCAGGAGTTCTACAATTCAAGTTTTTGGCCTAACTTTCAATGAGAGACCAGCAATTTGTACTCAAATTACATATACAATAGGGAAGCATCATTTTATTTTTATTTTTCGTAAAAGAGGAGAACATCAAATATACATCAATATA
The DNA here is from genome assembly GCF_003573695.1 of Papaver somniferum. Taxonomy (NCBI): domain Eukaryota; kingdom Viridiplantae; phylum Streptophyta; class Magnoliopsida; order Ranunculales; family Papaveraceae; genus Papaver; species Papaver somniferum. The sequence goes on from NC_039367.1 coordinate 51,630,259, forward strand.
GCCGATTTGTGCAAACAAGAACAGTTACAGAGATTGTCCAAGATCACGTTATAGACATCAAATCTAAAATATCTCCAGGATAACAAGAAATAGAAACTAATCGTTCAATGTTTGCTCGTTCTTTTATCTTCAATTCCCAGTGAATAACATGATCTTGGCGTATCATTTCTTAGTCGACCCATAGATCATGGAATAAATAGGGTGGTATGCTCTCAAGGACAATTACGGACCTTACAATCATTTCAGATATCCACAAGGACAATTCCACATCATGAGGCTAATTTACTTGTGTTTGGAACCATACAAAGCGGATTTGCAGCATTAGAGCAAGTCTTATGGTGGAATCTATTATGTTCCAAGTGTGGAAAAATTATGGAATGTCAAGTCTAATGGCTTTCAAATTGGTGTTTTTCATGAAAAATCCAACCGGTGTTCCATGGTTTCGTGAAAGGTCCCGTAGAATCCATCTGAGCGCTAATCTGATTAGCGTAAAACGCTATTCAAAATAGCGTCAAAAAAAGACAAAAAAACGTCAATGAGAACGGCGCCTAAAGCTAATCAAAATGGAGTTTATATGTATATGATGATGTCATTAGACAATCGTATACTACTCTAATTTGTTTCTTATGAATAGAAAGTGATTGAAAAAACAGGTGTCAAATACTTATATTATATGCACATAAGAGGATGTGGACGTGGAGTGATATCATTTGTTACATGTTATTTGATTACTACTTCACATTTCACAAGTTGGTAAAAGAATATACGTATTTGATAATGATACACAAAAGTTGAAAACGCTAAAACGATTTCTATTTGGCGTTTCCTTGGATTCTACCATTAAACTTGCACTTTCATGGTCTATTCCAAATGATGATATGGCATGAAATTTGGAACATGGAATTCTTCCACCATAAAACTTGCTCTTACACAAAGCAATGTTAAGATCTTGGATATCACCACCTTGTCTTTTTTACAAACATGCATTTTAGAGGACAAAACCATATTTGGTGACCAAATGACAAGTTTTGTCCAAACAAAACAAATTTGCATCTCCGCACATAACAATGATGGGATTTTGAACAAATCCAGTTTTTTTTTCCCGAAAACATATGAAACTAAGTAACAACAACTAAAGAAAAAAGAAAAAAAGAAAAAAAAAAGAAAGAAAAAAAAGTAATAAAAGCTAAAGTAATCAGAGTTTTTCTTTTATTTTTTTTATCATTTTTTTTTATTTTATACTAAAGTAATCAAAGTTACAAGGTCTAGCATAATATTGTTCTTCGAAATCGGTCTTACATTGTTTGAAACGGTCTGAATGTGCGTCCGGAATCTGAATCAACTTTGAGCAAACACTAGCAAATTTAAAACTTTCAAACCCTAAAACTGATATTAAAATCAACATAAGAGTAAGATAAATCTAACACTAGAATAAAAGGTCAGAAAACGACAACTCCACGGAGTAGAAATAGCACTTGATCGAAAGAGAGGAAAGAGGAAATGGTGCTGACCAGTGTAGTCAATATCGGCCGTATCGGCCGATATATCGGGGATATTTCGGATATCGGCCTTGGAGCGGTAGGATAAGCATTGTATCGGCGATACGATATCTTGGCGATAATATCGACCGATATTAGCCATATCGGCCGATATATCGGGGATATTTCGTGATCCTATTTTTTTTTGATGAGCATGATGAAAATGATGAATGGTTGGATCCACAGAACTTGGAAGACTTGGCGGTAGAAGGTGATAATGTAACTTTGAGTATGATGAATGGTTGGATCCACAGAAGTTGGTAATAGAGGTGCATGTAGCTCTCGAAGTAAGTCCACTTACCCAACCGACTCTGAGTATGATGGATATGATACTGATCAATTGATGCTAGACACAGATTATGGACTACTTGATGGAGATAATGGAGTTACTGAAGATGATGATATCAATAGTGGCTCGTATGATTTTGAATAAGACTATAATATCCTTGTTTAATTACCATTTTAGGTAGTAAACTTTAAAGTTGTTGAAGTTACTAACTGTTTTTGGTTTGAACTTTTAACTTGTTTAATTACCATTTTAGGCAGTAAACTTTTAAGTTGTTGAAGTTACTCTCCTGTTTCTAGTTAGAACTTGTTTATTTATCATTTTAGGTAGTGAATTTTAAAGTTATTGAAGTTACTCTTGTGTTTTTTGATAAAATTGATGGTAGCTATAAAATTATAGTCTCTAAATTTGGACCCGATATTATACCGATATTTGAACGATAATATCCCCGATATAAAATCGTACCAAAGTATCGGTTCAGACCGAGATAAACCGATATTAACTACATTGGTGCTGACCGACAACTCCAACAGTATTAGTGCACCAATTAATGCAGTTACTTATGGATTCATATGAAAAATACTAAAAAAAGACATTTTCTACTTAGGGTAGTGGTCAAAATGCGCTCACTTATTCAAACAGTAAGAGGGGCAACATTATTGATGTCCGCGTCGGCCTTCTGGCATCATCAATGTCAGGGACGCCCTGTTTTAGCGGTGCATATTCATCCAGCGTTGATATCATTAGGCTTAAAATGCTTTTGGCTTTGATCGTTGGGACCAGAGTGTACCATGCATGATGATGATATATCCTCGTGTTTCAATGTTTCTAACTGTTATGGTTAGAGTTGGGTGAACTGCTGCATCACAGAAAATATAGCTCCTCTCGTGAAATGAATTTGTCTTACATATATAGTTGAGCGTACATGTAAATGCCCACATTGATCATTAATTGTTTTCAAAGTATCTCCAGACTGGCATACTTGATCAGTCGATCACCGCACTCACACCATAAGAATGCACTATTTATAATCATCTACTTGCATATATATCTATCTTCATATAACATGAAACTGTCTGTTTCAACCAAAACAATGAGAAATATGGCTCCAAGAGTGTACCATCACATCATTCTCTTATCATGCTTTCTTTTGCTAAAAACTGGAATCCATGTCGAATCGAAAAGTGTTCCTGCGATAATAGTTTTCGGAGACTCGACAGTTGATGCAGGTAATAACAATCCTCTTCCAACTATTTCTAAGAGCAATTTTGCACCTTACGGACGAGACCTTGAAGGTGGTAAAGCTACTGGAAGGTTTTCGAATGGTAGGATCGCAACTGATTTTATATCTGAAGCGTTTGGAAATAAACAGTTGGTACCTTCTTATTTGGATAGTAGCTATGGTATAGAGGATTTTGCTACCGGTGTCACGTTCGCTTCAGCTGGAACTGGTTTTGATAATAAAACAGCCGCTGTGACTGTAAGCAGTACTCGGTGATATTTGGATATGTTTACGTAAATCTACATAAGTAGATGAATCTTAGGTAGTACTACTAGCTTTTTATTCATTTCCATACTATATGAGTCTTGAATATTTGAGCAAAGTGGCTATACTAACCCTCAACAGAACCACCTAAAGTTTTCTACTATTGTTGTTGTAGGCATTCAAAAGATCTTTAAATATACTGACATATTTCTTTCTAAATTTGAGCCTTAGGTGAAAAATCCAGAATTAAAAAAAAATAATATGAGCAGTTGTGTTTTAATTTAACATTGAATGCTTTGTGTTTCAACAGTCAGTGATACCTCTGTGGAAAGAAGTAGAGTACTTCAAAGATTACAAAACCAGATTAGCTGCACTTCTCGGGAGAAAGGCGGCAACAGAGATTATAAGGGATGCAGTGTACATAATAAGTATAGGAACAAATGATTTTGCAATAAACTACTTTGCATTACCGGATAGATCACTGCACTTCACCCTCGAAGAGTATGAGAATTTTCTGATCGGAATTGCAAATAACTTTATCGTGGAACTTTACCGAATAGGTGCACGCAAAATATCACTAGGGGGACTTCCTCCTATTGGGTGTCTTCCTATAATAAGAACCTTGGATCCTGGCCATGTCTGTATTGAAGAATTCAACACATTGGCTCGGAAGTTTGATCTGAAGCTAAAGAGTTTAGCTGCCAAATTAAGAGGTGAACTTCAAGGGAGTAAGGTCGTATTCTCCAACATTTATTATCAAGCTATGGATGTCATTCAGAAACCTTCTTTATACGGTGAGTTCATTTAACTTTTATTTTGTAGTTATTGCCATTTGCTTGAATTATTGGAAAAGCGGGCACACAAGATTATATCTTTTCTAAACCATATATGTATGCATGAAAAATTCTGCATACAAAAACTTCAACCACCAATTAAATGCATTACATAGTGTACCACTTATACCAGAAGTTAGAGTTAAAGAGGTTGTAGAAAACTAGTCTAGTAAAATGTCTGGGTCATGAAATATGCAGTTGACGTGCCTGGGTGGTACTAAAATTTTTTTCAAACGCGGGTCACTTGTATCATCATCCAGTGACTTTACCACTATACTATAGAGACACTGACAAATTTCAATGACCAATTTTCTCTTAATTAGCTTCTGGTAACAAGCACGCATCCGAGTTCTTCAGAAACGGATGATCTTGCAAAAACGAGTAGGAGCCAGTTGCTCCTTGTCTTAATGACATAATTTTGTGTTTTTGATTATTAGGATTCGAGAATGTAAAGAATGGATGCTGTGGATCAGGCAGGATTGAAGTGAGCTACTTATGTCATCGATCTAATCCCTTGACATGCAAAGACGCGAGCAAATATGCATTTTGGGATTCGGTCCATCCATCTGAAAGGTTGCACTTCATTGTTGCTAATAATACGATGAAGACGAGCTTGGCGGAGTTTGTATAATAATTTCAGCTTGAATTTTCCATTGTATGATGATCAGTTCATATAATTGTTGTGTTTATATTCCGGCTTTTAGTTCCAACTATAACACAGTAATCCCACAATGGTGATGAGTTTACTGATAAAAATGAAAACTCATGAAAAGATAAGTGGGACATGACGAGTCATAATGCGAAGGCGTTAATTGCAAAATAAGATCATTGCATTGTAAATAGGGAAAAATACGGTTTGGTCCAAAAATCAGTCCAAATATGCGATTTAGTCCAGCTCGAGTCAACTATATTTTCATTTTAGTCCAAAATGACTCATAATGATGTCAGCAATTTTAAATAATATATATATAATTAAAAAATAATTTATTTTTCGAACCGTTCGTCCAAAATTCAGAAACTTTACATATTCGGAAAGCTCTTTTCGAGATCTACAAAAAGAGTACTCATATGACTATATAATTTTCATTTTTACATTTTTTTAATTCACACTAGTGTACAACTATGTACACATCGACAAAATTACAGAAAATCCAACATTCATGATAGCCAGACTGTCACTCTAGTCCGTACAGACTGACAAAAATATCAACCACGCTAAACTCTAGTTGCATAATGGCTGGATTTGCGTAGGATGGTTTAGCAGTTAACCTGCATCCAAGAAAAAACAATAAAACATATGAGAAACACAGCTTGAAAAAGAAGTGATAACTTTTTACCAACAACCAAGCAATGAAAGCGACCAAACGTAAAAAGTTAGTCAGTTATTAACTTAAAGAGACACAACCCATTGTGTTTAACTGCACAAACTTAATATGACTTCAAAGGATCTCAGTACAATGATTGATTATACTTTATCGAAAAATAGATTATTGAATGAGCGTATTTCGAATTTCCACGGATCAATCACTAATGTTAATGAATAACTAATAAAAGAAAAGAGCTCCACTATCATATAATATATGTATAAGGAGTTTAGCTTTACATAGCTAGGTATGGGTGATTACTGGTAAATTAATCGTCTTTGATATGAGATCGCACAGTCTGGGGGTAGCTTAAAGGTAAATAGGAAAAAATCTGGTCAAAATAAAAACGTGGAGAAGAAGATAAAAGTAAAAAAGAAAACATGAGCCATTAAATTTGATTACAATGAAGATTAAAAAAAATAGAATGCATATCCACAAAATGGTGAAGATATTGCTAGTTTTATACTAAAAAAGCTTTTCCTTAGAGTCAATGTTTGTAAACCCATGATGACGAAACATGGATCAATTAAACAAGTGCAACTCCAATACTTATACAGAATATGCAATATATCATTGAGACAGGACAATGGTGTACAACTATGTACACATCTTCAAAAGACCATAAGACTTGACATCTCATACTCACGAACATGTAATATATTAATGAGACTGGACAAGTTTACATTCACGTACACATCTATAAAAAATCCAGAAAATCCATCAGCAAAACAGGTCATAAATACATGAGATATAACAATGGTGTACAACTATGTACAGATCTAAAAAAACCTAGAAAATTCATCGTACATGCTCATAAAACATGTCATATATCAATGAGACGGAACACTGGTGTACAACTGTAAAAACCTAGAAAATCCAACAATCATACTTATAAAACAGGTAATACTCCATGAGACATGACAATGGTGTACAACTATGTACATATCCAAAAAATCGTACATTTATACCCATATAGCAGGCAATATATTCGTGAAACAAGACAAGGTGCACCAGTTTGTACACACATACAACTTGAATCATGTACCTTAAGCACCAGTATTGCCAACATAAACACAACTACATGCTTATAGCTGCAAACTATCAGGTATATGAAGCAAAATTGTGAAATAATGAGCTGAAGCAAATTCATACCAGCAAATATGAACCAAAGTTTCCCTTCCTAACAAAACAGTCACATGTTGCAAACCAAATTGAAACATATTAGAGTTCAATACAACTTCCACAACACAAAAAATACAATATCAACGAAATAAAAAGAACCATATATAACTTTGATACTTACAGTAATTATTTCATTGAATGATGAAAAGATATGAGCAGCTTAAAAAAAAACCTTTCCATTATATACAACAAGTCCATTGGAACAATCTCTCCCTTGAGATCTCTAACCTTCCTCCACAACTACAAAAATCCACACACACAAAATCAATATGTGTACAACTATGTGTACATTAATAGTCAGCATGTGTATATATATATATATATATGTACACGTTAACAATCAGTACGTGTACAACTATGTGCACATTAATAATCAACCTATGTACACATTAACAATTTACATGTGTACAACTATGTACATCGTAAACATGTTGTACACCCGAAACATGATTTCGACAATCTTAAAATCAAAAATAACTTCAAAATAATCGATATATAGCATACTAGTGTACAAATATGTACAACTCTATAGATACCTAACAAATTGTAGCATCGATATCCACATGACAGGCCATCCATTCATCACGGAGCATACTAGTGTACTATCATGTATACCTCTACAAAACTCTAACTAACCCAACATCCACATCCGCAAAACAAACTGTAAAATCATGAGAAATCACAATGGTGTATAATTGTGTACACCTCTATAAAAATACAAATAATCCAACGTCCATACTCAAAAAAACAGGTTATATATCATTGAGATAGCACAATGGTGTACAACTATGTACATGTTTACAAAAATCCAACATCCATACCTACAAAACGTGTTATATAATATTGAGATAACATTCTGGTGTTCATTGTTCCCTATCTTAAGCTCCCTAGAAAATTTCCTAAATACATAACAAGCATGCTATTAAAATCATCTCATGATATCCTTAGGGTTTCATCACAAAATAATTTTTATATTTTTGAGAGAGCACAATGTTGTACAATTATGTACACACCTACAAAACTAACATCCATACTCACTAAATAGATCATATATTATTGAGATAGTGTAATTATGTGGACACCTAAAAACTTCAACTAGTCCAGCACCCATACCCACGAAAAAGATCATAAATATTATTGAGATTGTAAAATGGTGTACACACCAACGAAAATCCAACATGTATACCTACAAAAAATGCCATAAAATCATGGGAGAACACAATGGTGTACAACAATGTACACGCTTACAAAATCAAGCACCTATACTCACAAAACATGCATATATTATTGAGATAGACAGTGGTGTACAACTATGTACACATCTATAAGAAACAAAATGTGCATAAATTAGTAAAGCAGGTGTTTAAAGTATTTGTCATATTATTAACCCAAAAATAAGTATTATATACATCTATAGAATGTGCTATCATATTTATGGTTAGAAAGCGGAAACAAGCAAGGCAAATTGGATAAAATGATAGCTCACCAAGTTGTTCTTATTATATGGTTAGAATGCAAAAACAAACAAGGAAAATTGGATAAAATGGTAACTCACCAAGCTGTTCTTATTATAACGTTCGTACAAGTGGGGATAGAAGCAAAAATTGTGAAGTTCCATCTCCTCTTGCAAATGGTTTTTTCTCAAGCTTAAGAAGCATAGTTATAATAAACCATTTTTATATAGTTGTAGTTTTCTGAGTATTATCCTATGCTAGAAAACAAGTTTACTGTTAAGTAAATACTGAAATTTTAGAGTACCTTGTTTACAGAAACTCAACCACTTCTTTAACCTAACAGGAAGAAACGTAAATAATCATTTAAACTAACCGGAAAAAAGTAACAATGATCATGAAAATCAACAAGTGTACAATTATGTACACATTAAAAATCAATACGTATATAATTATGTATACATTAATAATTGAAGAAATAAAAAAAAATAGTAAGAATGATATTATTAGGTAGGCAAAAAAAAAACGTCACAGTGTGTTGAGATCAAACGAATCACCTCAAGTAATATTGGATTGCAAAAAAGAAACATCTTTGTCAATTGAGAAGGTGCTTGGTTATGCAGCCAATGCAGAATTTATGGGAACGTGGCTCAAACTAAGCATTTACCTTGGATGCATAATACATGCAACACTCGGAGTCGTCTTCATCATCTCGACCACCATCTTCCCAACCTAAAACACGTGCTTGCATACACCACTCATAGTCGTCTACCTTGGTTACTTCCACCAAAACAACCAGACACTATAATCTCCCAACATATAAACACTTGATTAAGACGTCAATTGTCTAAAGTTTTTTAACGCAATTCCACCTAGATAATCTATGTACTAAGACTGGCATGGAGTCCACTCTGTTGGTTCCCAGTTCCAAGATTCAATTTGTCAAAATGAAATGCTTTTTAAATCTAAAAAACATATCATTCTCAATCAATTAATCATTTTTAACTTATCAATGGTTAGCTGGAAACTATCCCTGTTAACTCTCCGTATAAATACCACCAATTAACTTTTCAACCTCAAAGGATCTCTAATAAGGAATGGAATAAATTAACATGCACCGATCTAATTCGAACCGTCGTTAACTGTAAGATACTATCCTTCAAACTCATAATGGAAAACATAGCTAATAAGTAGAAATTATATATAACAAAAATGTATGACTTACCAGTGGTAGGAATTGGTGATACAATATCTCCAAACTTGAATAATCTTACCGGCAGCATCAAAGACGGACCGCCAAAATGCGCATCTCTTTCATAACAAATAATCAAGAACTATTAAAGTGACTCCTTCAAATCTGTATGCAAGAGAATTAAGACTCAATGCATGAATTATAGACCTTCAACAATCAAAACCAAAGGATTCTCCACAAAAATTCGATATACCTCGAATAGATCTCATACAAATTAAGAATTTCCACAAAAATGTTATTAATTTAACGAATTCAGGAACTTAACATAAAATTAACCACAAATGCAAAATCGACTAATCAAAATAGGATTTGATAACCAATCAAAACAAAAATGAATACCTAAAAGTATCTCAAAAAAAAGTTGAAATAAGAATTCTGACGAAATGTTAAAAACAAATTATTGATTTAAAATCTAATTGAATTTGAATAAGCTTCAAATAAAAATTTACCAGATCTGTTTGTTGTGAGATCATTTTCGACTAGTTCTTGGGGATTAAGAGAGGGGAAAGGTAGAGAAGCTTAAAATGATCTAAACCCGATCATGAATCGAATTCGAGATGAATTTTTATCAAAATCCCATGACCGTCGTCTTCGACAGGAGTATATGGAGAGCTCTTTTGAGATTTCGAAGTATAAAACCATGAAATTGAAAATGGATATGACGGAGGAAATATCATATTTTGCTTTATGGGTATTTTTGTCATCAAAGAAAGCACATTTTTGACTAAGTCGTTCAAAAATGGACTGACTCGTTTAGGATTTGGTAGATTCGGACCTCTTAGTACTAGGCTTGAGGGGACAGGACTAGATCGTCTAAAGCCCAACAACTTTGGGACTAAACGTCAATTTCTACTTATAAATATTGAAAGACAAAGCATCATTTGAAAAAGAAATAATGCTTGCTGGCAGAATCATTGCCGAAAATAGAAGTGTGCATCGGTTTGTGTTTCCTCCCAAAATAAAATAGTGTGTAATTTGTATTACCCCCTTATTTTACATGATTTAAAATTGTTGACTAATCCTGGCTCTAACACCCAAAAAATTCAAAAACTGCATAAAAATCCTCTGTTTTTTCATATTGTTTGCATTTAGTCCACTTTATTGTATAACAATTAGCCCAATAATGGTCCCTACATATTTATAAATTTATTTAGCCCCCTTAAGGAAAGAAAAAAACTGGCTCCGTCACTTTTTATAAACGAGATATCAAATTTCTGCGGATTGAATATCATTCTATGTAAAATAAAATTATTTTGACCATCCGATTTATGGATTGGTATCCTCTCGAAAGTTTGTAATCCCATTTATAAATAATGTTACTTAAGGTTTTTTGTTTTGTTTTCTAAGACACGTAAAATAAGGGTAGGAAAAATAAAAAATCCAAGATATATGCATTACGCCCCTGAAATGTCAGAACAATGCCAGCCTGAATTGGCCTCCAAAGGAAAGTTAAATGGAGAGGGAAACAGGATAAACAAAAGTATGGTCATAGCTTAACTGCTCAACAACTCGACTTAAAACTCCTATGTGTATATTCATTTCTGACCTCATTTCAGTTTACACCTATTCTACATATTTGATCTCTGACAAATCATTTTTGATTTCCAAATAAGCTTTTCTTCTTCTAACATCTTTTACTAGAAAAAATCGCTTCTCAATCATCATAAGTTTCAGTTAAAATTCGTGATCCCAAGTTTAGTATGCAATAAGATCTAATCAATTTATCATTGCTCCTATAAATTGTTTACAACAACCACATCAAACACTATGGCATGAGATTTGCAAAAAAAAAAACTGTCGAAGATACCGGCAACCCAAATCACGTGTTCATACTGGCTTTTCGAGTCCTGACAAACGCAATGGTTTTCTAAGTAGTAAGTCCTACAGATATTTCAAGTGTTGGATCGAGTAATGATCCCTCTATTAGAGATGTTATTCGTAATGCCTACTCTATCTTTGGTAGAGGATCCCCTCCATACCAATTAACTAACAGACTTAGTTGTATCAAACATGATCTCAAAAAATGGAATTTTTTACACTTTGGAAACATCGATCAAAAAGTTAGAATCTTGGGAATCATCTCCAAGGTCTGAATAGTCTCTCTAATATTGTTCAGAATGTTGAGCAAACTCGACATGTTGACCGTGAACTAGAATATTGGCAAAAATTCCAAGAAGATTTCTATACTCAGGAATCTCGCCAAGAGTTCTTTAAATATTTTGATCGTCATACATGTTATTATCATAATCACGTTAACAGGAGGAAGCGCTTCAATCATATAAATGCACTTAAGTCTAACAATGGTCAATGGGTTAATGATAGACCATGTTTGAAATCCTCAGATCCATACTTTGCAAGAGGTCAAGGATACGATAAACTAAATGAAACTCTGGACCGCTCCAGGGCCAGACGACTTTCATCCTGGATTTTATAATGAAAAAGTGGATCTTCTCCTAACGTATGTTTGGAAAATTGTCAAAAGTTTCACTAATACTAACATCTCCTGATGAACCATACTTTCTTGTCCTTAATTCCGAAAACCAACAACCCTTCCTGAAGATGATTTTCGGCTTATTTTTTTATGCAATACTACTTACGAGATCATTGTAAATATAATGAAACCACTCTTAAGAAAAATAATAAGCCCTCACTAAGTGGCATATGTCCGTAATATACATATTCATGATAATATTACAATCGCTCACGAGTTGGTGCGTACTATGAAAAGGAAAAGGAAAAGGAAAAAGTGTGGTGTCATGGGTCTTAAGCTTGATATATTTCTAAGACATTCAACATAGTCGAATATATTTTTCTAATTGGTGTTCTCAAATATTTTGGATTTTTGGAGCATTGGTGTGAGATAATTTTTCAGTCATCAGCACAACGAGTATCTCTATTATGCTAGATGGAACTCCATGCAAGACTTATAGACCAGCTAGGGGTCTGAGGAAGGGTGAACCCCTGTCTCCATAATCTGCATGGATTATTTTTTTGATACCTAATTATTGCTGAGAAATACCAGCTCATCCATGATTTTAAGATAACTAAAGATACTCACAGCATTCATCATTTGTTTTTTGCAGATGATTGTCTTGTTTTTTCCAAGGCCTCTCATGTTGAAGCTGAGAGTATGATGAGCTTAATCAAAGAATTTAGTCTAACATCTGGTCAAGTTATAAATTTTGAGAAACCGGGTTGTTTTTTCAGTCATGATATTGATCCTAGTCATGTTATTTCTCTTATCAGGACTCTTAATGTAAATAAGATTTCCCTTAATAAGTAATATTTGGGCATTCATCTTTTCATTTCTAAATTTAAAACCGACTCTTTTAATCATCTCACTAGCCAGTTTGATAAGAGGATTGCTAAGTGGAACGGTAAACAACTGAATTTGCAGGTAGGTTTGTCCTAGTCCATCATGTGCTCAAGACCTCACCAGTCTATCACATGAATACCATTTTTATTGCAGACAGCATTATCTACCAAATGGGGCAACCCCAAAGGGATTTCTAATTGGTAAAAACTAGTCCATGTGGTTTTCTACTTCAAGAATTGGGGTAAAGTTTGTTCCCACAAGCTTCAAGGTGGTCTAGGTTGTAAAAACCTCAAACATGTTAACATTTCTCTTGCTGAAACAGTTTGTAACTTAATTCATTCTCAGCAAAAATTATGGTTTGAGATTTTGAAATGTAAATATTTTAAAAACTGCTCCCCTCTTCATTAATCAAAGAGTACAGACTGATCTTAGGTATGGAGAAGTATTTGCAAAGGGTTGGATTTTATTTTGCATAATGTTATTGGGGAAGTTAGGGATGACAATAACATCTCGATTTAGAAACAAGATACCTATTTTTTTTTAGCCTTTATATGTGGCTTATCCAAATCCGAACCTTTTAATATACTAATTTTATTGGAACCTTGATTTGGTTAATGCATACTTTAGTCCATTTAATGCCCATCGCATTCAGGGTACCAGAATTCCACTTTTTGGCTATGACATACTCATTTGGCCATTTTCAATTCACTGTCAAATCAGCATATAAACTATTGTTTGGTCAAACTGATTACGTGCATAATCCTCAAAATGTTAGCCTCATCTATGAAAATCGTTGGAAGCTTCCAATGCTCTCTAAGGTTCAGATTGTCATTTGGAAATGTTACAATAATATTTTGCCTGCAAAACCATCATTTGTAGACTCAACATCAGTCATGATACGAGTTGGGATATGTGCAGGAAAGTTATGGCGGAGTCTCCCGAACATCTGATTTAACATTGCCTCTTTGCTCAGGTTTTATAGTTCTTAACACCTTATCAAAACTTAGTCTCACATGTTAGGTATTCCTCCATGAATCTACAAGAATGGGTTGAGAAATGGATGACTACTGATGCTTTAAAGCATAAAGTTGTTGTTATATTCTGTGCATGGAATATATGGAGGGATAGATTTCCCTTCACTTTTCAGAGCAAAAATCTAAACCCCCATACTACTTCAAGATTAGCTCTTAGGCTTGTGTTTGATAATGATTTGTTTCTAAATCCTTAACATGCGTCTCCTACTCATGTCCATCAATCTACTATGGGAACTGATTTAAATTCGACAATATATACTCTCCATGGATTGAATAATTGTTTATAGTAACGCCTTTTTTGATAGCAACTTTAATCAGTCTTGAATTGGTTCGATAATAAATGATATGGAAGATAACTATATTGGCTACAAAGTCATTCTAGGGATATCAAGGAATGCCGAAGAAGCAGAATGTTTGGCCTTGTTAGAAGATAGCATATGGGTGAAATAAAGGGACAAGCATAAGGCATGTTTCATTAGTGGTGCTCAATTAGTAGTAGGAGTTTTTAATTATAAGAATAACCATTTGTTATGGTATAATAACTCCATTTTAGAGGATTGGAAGTTGATTCAAAACTTCTTTTATTTTCCTAGACTAAAATTTTTAAGAAGAAACTTTTATCCTACGGCTGATAGCACAGTCAATCACACGAGTTATCTTGTTGTTGTATTGTCTCGATCACGTATCCATAAACGATCACACGAAGTGTGGACCAATCGTTATATTGTCTCGACTCTGTCCATAGACGATCACGTTCGGTAGAGGACTTATAGGTTGAGACAAAAAGATTGTTTTGTATTTGGGTACCCTCTTCTTTCACTATCTCATTCCTGAAAGAGATTACTAAGACCTCAATAATATAAAACAATTATAATGCGTAACTAAAGTAAATAACACAACACAAGATTTTGTTAACGAGGAAACTGCAAATGCATAAAAACCCCGGGACCTAGTCCAGTTTTGAATACTCTCAGAATTAAGCCGTTATACAAAATCTAATATTAACTTTGTATAGTTGAGACCAAGCAGACTACCCCTAGCTACTTAGTTCCCTCAGTATCCCTACGCTTCGACTTTTAGAGTCACGCACGTAAATAACAAGTCCTTTTGATCGTATTCCAAATAGAAATGGAAGAATCTGTTTGGTAACCACTCTAATCAATCTTGCTACAAGATATAGATGAGTTCTTAACAAAGGCTCTTATGTTTAATCTAATAAACTCCTTTGTCTGGTTAGATCAATATTGTAATGACCCGTCCCTCCACCGATAATGTCCCCACTTAGCCACTGCGGATATTCGACAGTGTGGAGTTTTCAAAGGGCATCGCTGTTGTAATCCAGCAGCAACTTCCCGGGAGGTCACCCATCCCTGGATTGCTCCCGCCTGAGCACGCTTAACTGCAGAGTTTTTTGCCAACTCTGGAGCCAATTGTGCTGAAAAGGCCTCGGTGTTAAGAAAGGACAAACCATTACTTATATTCCATTCGACCAACCACCGCCGAATATCGGGGTATTACGATACCACCACCTTAAATTGGAGTCGTCCTCGGCTCCGGAATATATATACAAGCCCAGATCTCCGACGTTCCCTACCCCTCATGAGAAGCACCTGGACCAACCCCGTCCAACGTACCCTCCCACCCTCGGCAGGAGACCCGTCGTTGGCTTTGATACCATTTGTAATGACCCTTCCCTCCACGATACTGTCCCCAATTAGCCACTGCGGATATCTGACAGTATGGAGTTTTCAAAGGGCATCGCTACAGTAATCCAGCAACAACTTCCCGGAAGGTCACCCATCCCTGGATTGCTCCCGATCGAGCACGCTTAACTGCAAAGTTTTCTGCCAACTCTGGAGCAGTTGTGCTGAAAAGGCCTTGGTGTTAGGAAAGGACAAACCATTACTTATATTCCATCCGTCCAACCACCGCCGAATATCGGGGTATTACAAATATAAATATTGAATACCAAAATAATCAATCTTTAGATTCGCAATCAATCAATATAGATCTCAATGAGAAACTATAAGGTGATTCCATCTCACACAACTAATCAATCAGATCTATCAAAGATAAACTGATTCTAGTTGGATCCCAGCCGATCAAGGTTTGTGCACTAAATCCACAAGACATGAAAACTAATAAGAATTATTCTTCGTCTTCGAATCTTATATTGCCTTCAAATACCTGCACAACACCACTTGAATATCTTGTGATCAATCACGCAAGGAACGTAATCTGTTAACAATGGATTATCACAAGATGTCTTTTGATCTAACAACAGTTCTAAAGATCCCGTCGATACTTTGATCTAGTCTGAGTGACTCTTATATCAGAAGAGAAGATTCTCAAGAATAAACAAACTAGGTGCAGTCAAAGTTTCAACAACCATTAGTCAATCAAATCAAATCGAAAACTAATAACACTGCAATTATCTAGTTTCCCACCAACGGTACTCGTAGAGCTTCTTAATCCCACAGAAATCTTTAAACGAGCGGTCGTAAGAGATTTCACCTAATTAGGATACTTTCCTCTCTGAATAGACGCCTCCACCAGAAATAACAAGAAATGAAGTTTCCTGGGCCCTGGCTCTTAGGATAGTTTGCTAGAAAGGCAAACTTAATTATTTATAGACCAAGGATGTTCGGATACCAAGGAATTTCCAAAACCGAAAATTTTCTCAAGATATGCAATGAAATGCCTAAATTCGGTTTTTCTAATTCCAATAAATGCTAGTCTAATATTTCCGAAATCTCTCATAGAAAATATCCAATTAGTAAATGCACATTACTAATTTTTATTCTCTAGATGCATTAATTGCTGGTAATTAAAGCATATGAAACCGAAAACCTTAATTAAAAGATTCTTAATTTTTTTCGGCACAGGATCACCTTGAGTACCAAGGAATATATTTGAACAATAAATGATACGAATAAGAGTTACTGCTCGTGTTCGAAGTATGTTGGCATCTTTTCACTGCAAATCCTTATTTCGTATTTACATGGATTTGCTTCTTGGCATCGGTTCTACCACACTTCCAAACAAGTTTAGAATTGGTTTACCAGTATTCCAAGACTACTGTGTGATTGGTCATACCAAGTCACAATGGTTAGTTGTGATCGGTCCTACCAAGTCACATACATGGGTTCAGATCGGTTATACGAATCACTAGGATCGGTTCTACCTAAACATAGTATCGACTTGTGATCGGTCACACGAGTCACTAGGATCGGTTACACCAATTACAAGGATCGATCATACAACACTTATGATCGGTCACACTGATGGGTGTCGTAGCTCAATCAAATTAATAATCTTATTTCCACATAATTAACTGGTAATATAATGGAAGTAAGGATCGTTCCCACGAAGAGCAGTGAGTTTTAGTTGTCAAAGTGTCACAAAGGGGGGGGGGGGGGGTTTGTTTTAGATTGTAAACAAAATAAATAATCAAAGCAAATCAAATTGTATTGTAATCAATAGAGAGAGATATGATCGAGGAATCCTTCTTCGTATATAAACCGTCAATGAGTTAATATATTTATCTATTCGTCGTTAATCATAGATTATCACCAACCGTAGAATAACAGGTACGCTTAGATATTACCAAAATTCCTTAAATCACTGGATAACAGGTACGCTTAGTTACCAGATTCTATTCAACTGAGCCGCCCTGAGGTACGCTTACAAGGTGTAACTCAACCGAATGCTTTAGGTTTTGTGAATTTAGGTTTGATCCTAGTAGTTAGACTCAGTACGCTCGGTCTACTTTCTAGGGTTGTGTCTACACACGATTGCTTTACAGAATCCCTATGCAAGGTCTCGCGTTCTCTACTTGTGTAAGGAATGATTCAACAATTACGGATATCCTAACCCTTACTAGCAATAGATTAGACTAACAAATATATTTAGTTGGCCACCTAAACAATCTATCAATCAATCATAAGTATTTAATAGTAAACACAAACGATAACCATATGAAGAAATCAAAGATTCATATATTAAATAAAATCAAGTTTACAACTTAGAATTCATCCTCAACCAATAGGTGTTTAGCTACTCATGGATGTAGAAACATCCATGATATACATATAAGAAAAGTAAAGAGATACGTTACGATTGATAATCGCTCCGTATGATATTTCTTCTCTCCAAACCCTAAAAATTTCGTGACCTAAAGATGTGATATGATTTCACATAACCTAATACCTTTTTATATGTTTTACATTACGTATTAGGTTCGGTTCAAGAACCCGACCCAAAATAATGAATTAACGTTCCCAAACGTGCCCTTAGGCATTCCAAGGTGTGAATACACGTTTCTCATTTGATAAGTTCGCGTACCCAGTACGCAAACTTCAAATTTCAGCAGAAATTTTCGTAAATAAGTCTGCAAACTCGGTTCGCAAACCCAGTTCGCGGATTTCATTGTCTTCGGCATTCAAT
The DNA here is from genome assembly GCF_003573695.1 of Papaver somniferum. Taxonomy (NCBI): domain Eukaryota; kingdom Viridiplantae; phylum Streptophyta; class Magnoliopsida; order Ranunculales; family Papaveraceae; genus Papaver; species Papaver somniferum. The sequence continues at coordinate 51,648,447 of NC_039367.1, forward strand.
GAAAACTATTTTGGTCACAACTTCTTTATACGAACTCGGAATGACCTCATTCTTTTTGCGTTATTTTTATCTTTCAATTATATTCAAGATGATAATGAGAAATCCTTAATTTGAATGAGTTAAGATCGGTCTTTGGTCCTTCTCTTGATTTTGAGCGTTTTGTTCCTTTTCGTCGCTTTTCTTCCACTTCTCTTGGATTTGGGCACTTGGATACTTGGGATACTTATCTTCTTAGATATTTTCAGCACTTTGTAGCTCCTTTTTGGATGATTCACCTATTAGAGGCAAATAATAGAAAACAAGAGTAATAATACGAATACATGCAAGAATAATAGCTAAAACAAGTATGAAATGGGTACTAAAATCATATAAATTATGCATTTATCAAATTCCCCCACACTTAGCTTTTGCTAGTTCTCGAGCAAACTAAATAAAACTAATCCTAAATACAACAACTCCATGTCGTTGAGAAAACGGTTACTCTTAGCATGAATAACAGGCCTTTAAACCCCTAGGTGTCCCCAGTGGACGAGTTATAGTCTCGTGAGGGCTTACAAGAGGTATACCCACAAAACCTACTCCAATTTCTCGCCTTGGAAGAACCACTAAGGATCGACACAAATCAAAAATCCAAGTAATTAGCTCGCATATGTTCTCTAGCTACAAACATCCCACATACATTCCAATCATCACACATAAGTAATTACTTACGTGTTTCATTCAACCTGATTGCAAAAATCTACTAAGATAGTCATCGTACTTGTTGCAATGTTTGTCACAACACTCGCATACTGAAATCACATGGATAGACAAGATAATGGAAATAGAAAAGTGAAGTGTGCAAATGTTGACTTAAGTGAAAGATGTTACCCACAATACTCGTATGAATGTCGTCAAAGGATATATGTATAGCGCAATAGTTGAGATAATCACCCATTTAACTTGACTACATGATTAGAAACTCTAATCACATGTTTCCTTTTCAACAAGTATGGGATAGTTGCCTTGGATCCTGCGTTCCACGCTTGCTTAGGCGACGGAGACAGGGACAACGTTTCACGCATACTGCCACCCAAGTGTCAAGAACCTCATCAATATTCTTTTTGACTTGCTATATAATGATGATATGGTTTTTATTTTTATCGACTACATGATTAGATATTCTAAGAGCATGCTCCTTTTCAACAAATACGTGATAGTTGCCTTGGATCCTGCGTTCCACGCTTGCTTAGGCGACGGAGACAGGGACAACGTTTCACACGTATTGCTATCCAAGTGTCGATAAATGAAGAGGAGCCTTATATATTTCTTTTTCTTTTCTCTCTTTTGTTTAGGCTCACTCTTTATGAGTGTAAGACAATTGTCTTATGGGGCTTTTATAAACTCAACCAATGATTACCTTGCTACAACATCCACGGCAGTATCAGGATCCCACCAAATCACTTTAGAGAAACATATAACTGCAAAAATAAAAAGGAAGTGATTCAGTAATGATTAATTGCGAGGATAAATTTTTCAAACGACTACCATAGCTTAGTTTCGCAATCAATTATGAATGTATATATTATTAAGGATTTTAAAATGATAGAGTGGAACTCAATCTATAGCCGTAAGAACTGTTTCAACCTTAAAAGGTTTAGAGTGTCATCCTAAATAGCTCATAATTAACTCCAAAAGATGAAGTCTCAAGAATGCAAGAAATCAAAGAGTATGATTTATCTTTTTTTTTTCTTTTTATACAATCCAAACATGCTTAACTACTCCCCCACACTTAAACTCCGAAAATGGGTAGGGAATTAGGAAAAACATCCTAAACGAAAGTTGTTCGCCTACGTCTTTTCTATAAGGTGCAAAAGGGCACACTGTTTCGACAAGCGGTCTGACTTTTATGACCTCCGGACTGACTGACATGCAATCTGAAAAAGTTCTGGAAAAATACCGAAACTCAAATGTCCAGGCCTATCGCTCCGACTTAAAAGACTTAGAATTCAGATTTTCTTTTTGTAAAAGAACGGTATGTGTGTCCTCTTTAAAAGTTGGGGTCAACCACTCAAATCGGACTCCGTATAAAGTCTCGAGAGCTATTTTCATAACAAGAGCGCAGTCAGAATTTTCTGACGAGAATTCGTCAAAACTTTTATTAAAGAAATAGGACTTGTAAAATCTAAGATGGTAATGCAAGATATGATATGCAAAACTAAGAAAATCAAAAACAAAATGGATAGAGATACAAAATCGATGGGTTGCCTCCCATTTAGCGCTTAGTTTAATGTTCTCAGCCCGACTTGGCATTCCAATGATGCTACTCCTCCAAAGGGAGTAAATCTTCAAGTCTCATTACTTCTAAATTCTCCTTAGAGAAATTTTCATAATAAGGCTTCAATCTATGGCCGTTGACTTTAAAAGTTGTTGCAGTTTTCGTACTAGTAATTTCAACTGCACCATAAGGAAAAACATTAGTAACAATATACGGTCTTATCCATCTGGACCTTAGCTTCCCAGGAAATAATCGAAGACGAGTATTAAATAAAAGAACTTTTTGACCCACAACAAAACTCTTTCGAGAAATCATCTTGTCATGGAAAAGTTTTGTCTTCTCCTTGTATATATGATAACTCTCGTAAGGATCATTACGTATCTCCTCTAGCTCATTGAGTTGTAACTTCCTTTGTTTCTCCGCATTATCATAATCCATGTTGCACATATTTATCGCCCAATAAGCCTTGTGTTCAAGTTCAACCGGAAGATGACAAGCTTTTCCATAAACCAACCGATATGGAGACATACCAATCGGTGTCTTGTACGCCGTTCTATACGCCCAAAGCGCATCATTAATCCTATAACTCCAATCTTTCCGTGTAGTGTTAACGGTTTTCTCAAGAATGGATATAATCTCACGGTTTGAGATTTCGGCTTGCCCACTAGTTTGTGGGTGATACGGCGTACCAACCTTGTGTGTTATGTTGTACTTCTTGAGTAGAGCATGGAAGGATTTTTGAAAATGCGAACCTCCTTCCCTGATAACCATTCTTGGTATACCATGTCTAGAGAAAATATATTCCTTCACAAACTCACAAACAACTTGAGAATCATTAGTAGGGGTGGCTTTAGCTTCCACCCATTTTGAAACATTATCCACAGCAAGAAGTATATAAAATTTTCCATTATAATTGACAAAATTACCCATAAAATCAATTCCCCACACATCAAATACTTCAACAACAATAATTGGTGTGAGTGGCATTTGATTTCG